>NW_019385498.1:168003-191271 GCF_000671375.1 Centruroides sculpturatus | reverse complement strand
ACAGTATGTAAATTAGGTACCGTAAGTCTAATACAGCACTAATTTTATACATTTCTTGTGAAAGAAACATTTCTTATTCAACAGCCATAAAAATTATTTATATTAATGATGTCTCCAAAGGTCAAGTTATTTTTCTGCGAAAAATTCGTTATCAGAAATCGTGGCCGCCGTTTCGTGTGCTGTTCCGCAATGAAAACAAGCTTTGAGCAACGGCGTAGTCGAACGGTGCACACTCGGTAAGTAATCCTACAATTTTTTGTTTATAGCATTTTTTGGGATTATTCCCAAAAAAATATACGTATTTTGGAAATGTTGAGTCAAATTAGTCTAGGAATCAATTAATTTTATGGAAGAAAACCTTTCAAACAGCCATAGTCTGTAAAGTGCATACATGCCGGGCTGTGATTGGCAAAGACTTGTACAAAATGGATTCATAAAGAACAAAACGTATCTACCGTGTTATGGGGGGTTGACTGTATATATAATACCTAGTCACCATGGCATCTGAGAAGTGTGTGGAAGTAATGAAGCCTAAGAGGAGGGCTGTAGTATCAATAACTGAGGTAAAAAGGAACACATCATGATGCATGAAAACAGTACGTGTGGTAGATCTAGTAGCCATGTTTAAAATGTCAAAGTTGATGGTGTGCACCATTCTTAAGAACAAAGAAGCAATAAAAGCAGCAAATGTGGCTAAAGGTGTGACAATATTGACCTCAAGGTGATAGCATGTTATTGAAGAGATGGAAAAACTCCTCCTAGTGTAGCTAAATAAGCAATTGACTGGCAATATAATTAAAGGCTTTTCTTAATAAATAATTAAGAGGATTATTTGCAAGAAAGCCAAGCAAGCTGCATAGTGACCTTAAGAAACAGGACATCATTCCTCACTAAGATACAGTAAATGTAATTTTCATTTGATTATACAATACAATCAACTATGCAGTAAATATTTATTAATTAAACATTTTCGATCTTATTCCAAAAATAAAATGGCTTTACAACATTCCATTTTTGGAATAAGACAAAATTTTTAGAACATGTGTGCTAGGGTTTACATATGGAATGGAATATCATGCAATAAGTGGAAAAAAAAACAAAATATATAAAAAAATATAATATGTACAGTACATTATGATATAAACCATTTTAGAACAACAGGCAGCTTTGCTCTTTTAAAGTATAAAAGCATATACCTCCTGAAGAAGTCTATAAAGACCAAAAAAATTTGATTAATAAATATTTACTTCATAGTTAAATTAATGGTTATATGTTTGTTGTTAATGCTAGTGCAGTTATGGAAAGGAGGAAAGGATTAAATATTTTTGTGATGAATAATTTGGATACATGAAAAATGAGTGTAAATTTTCTATTTTTATAGTTGCTCTATGTCTGATACTTTCTAGCCAATAAAATTTGTAATCACTCATGATCATCTTTTATTTGTATAACAATAAAATATTACTTACTTGTTTTCCCATTGGCTCAGGATTTGTTACAGTAGTACTAAAGAAACCTTCCCATTCTAGCCGACCATACAAACCAGCCCAATGGTTATGACGATTTCCAGTATGGGGAAGACACCAGGGAATTAATGTATTGTCTTGTCGATCAAATGGATCACAAGGTTTTCCTTCAGCACAAGAACAGACACCTCTTAGAGCTCCTGAACTTGAATTACCATTTTTTATATCTTTATGAGTATATTGTCTGAAATAAAATTTAATATTAATAATTATAACAGATAAATATGGTGTTTATTTGATTATAAAACTTAAAATATAGCCAATACTAACAATTTTTTTGTAAAACTGCCATCAGATAATCTAACTGGTATATTTGGCAGATCTCGCCAATCAGAACCTGGAGATAATGGTATATATCTCATACGAGCTTCTACTAAAGGACTCATCTCTTTACAAATGTGATCTCTGAGAACAGGTTGATAATATTTTCCTCTTAACTAAAAGATTTAAAGATTAATATAAAGATTTAATATAAAAGGATATTAAATTTAAATGAAATTACTTAAAATAATTATATACCATTCTTTGGAAGTGTGAAATTGATTCTCCATTATATGGAATTTCTTCAGTTTTAGCTCCATTTCGGATTTCAGGTAAATCAGACATAGAATCTCTTACTGTGATGGTTCTATAAGGTGCAGATGATGTCCACTTAACATTTGTTATAAACTGAAAATTCCAAGTTTTTATTACTATAACTTTAAGAAAAAGTTTAAAAAAAAATAATAATTTTCAAGTTTATTCATAAATCAATAAATCTAGATATAAAGCATTTACACTTTAAGTGTTATTATAAATTATAGGTTTGTGTAAAATAATTAACCTTTTTATCATCAACAACAACAGATAATTGACATGCTCTTGGAGCAAAAACATGAGTAGGTTCAGGAAATAATGGCAACTTTTCTCCAGGAGCAGCAGCCAAAATTATAGCCCTGTAAATATTGAAAATATTTTTATCAATTATTATAGAAAAATGTTTTACAAAAATTACATAATTAAAAATGAAAAAATTATTAAAATTTATTATTTTTCTTTCCTTTTCTTAAACATTAAAATATAAAAAGTTCTGTTATGCTTCAATTTATGTGATTTTTCTATGGTAGTATTTTGCATGAGTGCAGTTAAAATGAAATTTTAAGTTATTGTCACACATGAATGATACAAATGATTCCATGGAAGTCAATACAAGAATATTTTTTCAATTTCTTTTGCTTTATTTTCATCACTATTGAAAATAAAAACTTTCATTAAACATCAAAGTTATTTCAACAAGAATAAAAGAATTTTGTGATGATGGAATCTCTAGCCTGTATTTTTTCATCAGAAAGAGTTTCTGATATAAAATAAGCTTAGTTTTGCAATACTGAATTTTATTCACGGCTATATCATATTAAATGATGTTTACGTAAACATTGATACCACGAATACTCATTTAACATTATTGTTTCTTTAATGATGACATTTAAAGACAAATACTGTCAATATAAAAACTAAATATCAGTTGTAATTTTATTATATAGTACTATATACATTTCATGATAAATCACTTATTAAAAATTTGTGTAATTTATATTGAACATATAATAGAACATCAAAACTTATAAAATTGCAGAGTAAAAATTCTCTAAAAAGCAAAATAATGTTATTACTGTATGAAAATTTTAGCACATTTCCTTCAAAAATAAAGAAAACTTTTCCTTACATCCTACCATGAATTTTAAATTTCACACCTTTACCTGAATTGATCCAATACTCTCAATTCATATAAAGGTGTAAAATTTCAAATTCACAGAAATTTGCAAATGAGGAGACAGTACTTAAAAGCAATAAATAAACAACTTTTAAATTAATATCAAAAGGTAACATAAATGATAACTGATCTGTCCACTAGTTTTGCTTGTTTAGATCTTGAGGAAATTATTATTTCACCTGCAGTGATAGTTTCAAGGACAATGGTAGGAATAAATTTTGTTGCAAAAAAGAAATTCTTATTATATCACTTTCCCCCAAATTTTAAAAGCACTTGAGTCAATAAATTTTAAATTCGTAATTTAAAATTTATTGACTAAAGTGCTTTTAAAATTTGGAGGGAAGCAATATAATGAGGGATTACTGTACTTTTGTTTGTAGAAAAGTCTATACAATTAATTAATTAAAACTTCAGAATAAAAATTATAATTAAAACACCAAATTAGTCCTAGAGAACTAATTACTGCACTTTTAACAGTAGAATTTTAGAACTCTAATGTTTTTGGCCTGGTTAATGAGTCATCTTCAGGTGTTGAAAATCAAAAGTGGAATGCTGATGTCAGTAAGAAAGATGAAGGGATAAAGTTAGACAAAGTAAGCAAGTGGAAAAATAGTAACAATTACAACAATGGCAGTTGATATGATAGAGTGAAAAGATACTGTCAGAGGGGTTCCTTGCCCTGCTGTTATGAATGCATACATCCTGGCCATAAAGGGGACTGGCATCAGTATGGCAAATGTTAGTTACACCTCTATATCCCCTCAATCAAATGCTCACTAAATACAAAGATGACATTAAAAAGAAGTTAATTATAGTTTTGTTTTCATAGGCACAAATTTCTGGCACAGAGGTAGACTGGCAGGAAACCAAAATCATATAAAGTATTCTTTCTTCACTCCTCTCTGGCCAGAATCATAGAAATATGCAAATTATATAACTAGTCCATTTTTAACACATGCATAAAATAGTAAGGACGATTCCCTTCTGCCTAGCAATATCTTCTCACTCTGTCACATCAACTGCATTAACATAACTCACTCCTCCACTTGCTTACTTTATCTGAATCTATTTCTTCATCCTTTCTTCAAACACTAGCACTCCATTTTCAACTTTTAATACCTCAGAAGGACCAATTAACAAGATTAAAAATGTTAATGCCTTCTAAAATTCCACAGTTAAAGGTGTAGTAATCAGTCCATCTTCATTATTCCTATCGTTTCAATTAATATAATTTTTATAATTATGCTGTCTTCAGAGGAATTTTTAACATTTCTTTTTGCATACTGAGGTGGATGAGTCTCAAATTAAAGGTCAAATTCATTGTAGCCTTCTTCACACTATATTATCCAATTCTGAAGGGGAAAAAATTGTGAAGACACTTTTACTCTAATTTAACATTTATTTTGAGTTTGTGAAGTTTAAACATACATAAATCTTAATTTTACTTTTAAAAAACATTGTTTTATTTAAAATTTAGAAAACTGTGGGGGAAAAAGTCATCTGTACTTTTAATATTTGCTCTTCTATCTGTTTTAAAGAAAAAATGACTAGTATAATAGTTTTGTTTATCTAGTCTTTTGTTTTTCTTTCTTTTTTCTTTAAATTATTCATCCATTAGTTTAAGTTCAAAGTTAAAAAATAAACAATTGTTTTCTATATACAAATAAAACCCATGTATTTAGTAATTATATTTAATAAAAGGATATTTAATGTTTTTACATACCTTCGACGGGTCTGTGGCACTCCGTAATTACCTGCTTGCAATACTCCAAATGTGCACTGATATCCCATTCTTATCAAACATCTCAATGTTAATTTTAATACCATACTACGTTTAAATGAAACAAAATTTCTAACATTTTCAAGAAGAAAGAACCTTGGTCGATAATAATCACAATAACTCAAGTAGGAAACAATTAAAGAATTCTAAATTAAAATAAATAAAAATTTATTCAAAACTCAACATTCAATCAATAATTACAAAAATAAACATTATTTACCTTAAACAATGAATATTGTCTAGAATTGAATCTATTCATTCCACTAAAACCTTGACATGGAGGTCCTCCACACAGTAATTCAACATCCCCCTTTTGAGGTAAAATTTGTCCTTTATCATTTGCTTTGTTACCCTATTTCATGATAAATTTTTAAATATTATATATAATTTTCTTTTAAAATGTAATGAATTAAAATAAAATTAAACATTCATATTTACATCCATCACTAAACGAAGTAATACATTACAATCTTCTGTAAAAACAGTACAGTTAGGAAAATTTAATCGAAATGCTTGTGCTGCAGCTTCTTCTTTTTCTATAGCCCATAATGTGTCACTTATTTCAGCTTTATGGAAGCCTTCAGATAAACCTAAAATTAAAATGTACATAAAAACATTAATTCTGAAAGACATAACAACTTGTTAAAAATATTTATTTACAGTTTATTGTAGTAAATAATAATGAAATGTTTTATTTTTATTATATCATCTTTAATATAATAGTTATATAGTAAAAGTAAATAAAAAAATGAAAAAATAATGTAGGATATTATATTATTAGTTCTATATTTCTGTACAAATGTCTGTTATAAAAAAGAAACAGGTGTATGTATTGGCTCTGTTTAAAGAAGCCAGAAGAGAAATTGTTATTTGGTATTGTTTTTCAAATAACATATATATATATATATATATATATATAAGTCTAAATATTACAAGGGCAGTTTTTTCCAAGCTCTAATGGGTCCATAAAACAAAGACAAGTGTAAATAACAAAATGAATTTATTATCAAAAGTTAGGTACAAACACGGTGACTTTTTGACATAATCACTGTGAAGATTGAGGAATTTGTCATATATGTGGACAAGTTTTTCCATCCCCTCGTCATAGAATGTTGCCGCCAGTGAATTGAGATGGCCTTAACAACATTGTTTTGAAGATCATCATTAGTCTCAAACCTCTGCCCTGCTAGCCACATTTCCAGTTCAGAAAATAGGTGAAAGTCTTCACACATTAAAAAGTTCCAAGCTGGGTGGAAGTCTGAAAGGTGGAAATCTTCACCACCTTTAAACACTTCCAAACCTTTAAGCACCAATTTAGCATCGAGTGACTTCCACCTCTTTCCTGAACAGAAGAGGTGGCTAGGAGGGCAGAGGTTCAAGACTAATGACGATCTTCAAAACAATAGTAGTGCCCATCTCAAGTCATTGGCAGCAACATTCTATAACAAGGCGATTGCAAACCTCATCCACAGATATGACAAATGCCTCAATCTTCATGGTGATTATTTCAAAAAGTAACCATGCTTGTACATAACTTTTGGTAATAAATTCACTCTGTTATTTACACTTGTCTTTTTTTTTTTATGAACCATCGGAGGTTGAAAAAAAAAAACAGCCTACATATTTCTGTATTAAACTTTTTTGAGTTTTTCTACTCCATCTTCAGATTCAAATATAAAAATTTAAAAATAACAAGTAAGAAATTTTTGAATCTAAGAACAAGTTTTAAAAATATGTAATGAAATTATTTCATTATGTATCTCATAATTTCAACTCAACAATGATTTTAATCTTACCAGTTTCTTATAGTTTTAAAGTTTTTAAAAGAATTTGGAATTTATAAAAACATAACTTATAATAAAGTTCTACTCAAATTCTTTATAATATTTAAACTTTGACATTAAAAACCATATACTGTGTTTGTTAAATTATTACTGTTGTTTAATCACATACTAATTTTAATAAAATTAATATAGAAGAGTCCTGATTAACCATAGCTCCCTTATTTGAGGTTTGGCAGTATCCATGGTAAATTATGGGATTATAGTCTTTTATCAACAAAGACAAGAAAACATGGTGCAGAACAGTTCACTTTATGAATCTTGACTAAGCTATGCAGTATTCAAAATGTACTGTTGAAGTTTTTAAAACCAGTTTACTCTGATGACCTTTCAGACAATATAAATTTTTAAAAAATTAGAAAAATTTTAATTATAGTCATATGTTTACAATTGCTTTTATAAATACAACTGTAAATAAAAAGTGTTTTTATTGCATAATTTAAAAGTCATTATGTTCAGTAAATACATCTGATCAAAAAATAGAGAATATCATACACATTAATGCATTCAAGTCCAGTTTATTTAATAATTTACCAAACACTTTTTCATCTTATATTTTCCACGATTTTGATTATCTGAGGTATCATTGGTCCACATTACCTTAGATAATCAAGACTCTACTATATTTAAGCAAATAAATATGAACAAACAGAAAAATTTTATATTTACAAAATAGTTTGTATTTTTTTTTATTTTTATATTTTTAACAGGTGATTGAAATATCAATAAGCAATCAGAATTTTTATTCAGTATGAAAATTCAGAAGTTTAAAAAATTAAATTGGTAAAGATTTATATTGTATATTTTTAAAAAGATTTAAAACCTGACCTCCACAACCAGCAAATACATCTAATGTTCTTAGTTTTGAAGAAACAGTAGAAAAATATTCCATTTTGATATCAGCTGAGTTGTCTGTTTTGTTTTGAGATTTCCCTTTACCTTTACCTTTCCCCTAAAATAACAAAAATATTTAAATAGTAAGATAGGATAAAATATTATTCACAAATCTTTTAATACATAAAACAACTACTTACTTAAAAATAAAGGAAAAATAAATATTTTTATTTCAAATTCACTAAAATTAAATTTTACATTACATGAAGTAATCTAATAGTTCATAAAATACTATAAATAAATACTCTAAAATAGATTAATCAGATATTACACAGAAAACAAGCACTTATTGTATTAATAAAAATTCCTCATATTTACATTAAGATTAAACTTAATACTTCATAATATATAACTGATTTAATGCTATAGATTTAGATTTAATAGTTTTAAGATGCAAAAAATTTAATCAATGAAAATTATATGAAAGTATAATGGTGTCATAAGTTTGCAAAATTTATTTCATAATTAAAATAATTTGATATTTGAATAAACTATGTTTGCTTATTTAATGAATGATATACTGTATTTTCTTTTTAAATTTTTAATGCGAGTTCATATTATCAAGTTATTGATTAACATTTATGTAAAAGATCAGTATCACGTTTAATTATGTGAACAATTTTAGAAGATTTTTGTTCACAAAAAATCTACTAAAATTGTTGACTTAAACATGATTATAATTGTAACAATAAATATAAAACAATAATTATAATAAGACAGACATCTTCATAGTTTGTCTTACTATAATTATTTATTTTTGTTATAAAAGAAAAGAAAAAGAAACTTATTCAATTATTCTGTGAATAAATTCAAATAAATTTTGTATTTACTTTTCCTTTGTTTCCAATTGCTTGTGCTTTCGCAGGTGGATCATCAAAAGTTCTAGCATTTTTGTCATAAGCCTATTAAATATTAAATACTAATATTAATATATCGTTAATTAATATTTATATTACAACAGACCAATAACTAAATAAAACAGTTTTTGAAGAATATTAAATTTTTGCTGTATTACAAGAAAACCAACCTCGTTAAAGTAAAATCTATTTGGTCCTTTCGATGTATATTCTTCAACTGATTCTTGAAGATTTCCACTATATACAACATAACATTTACCTTGGATAAGAGAAAAATCCACAACTACCTCTGTTTAAAAATAACATTTGTTAATTTTTAATCTGCATTAATACTATTCATATAACATCTACAATAAAAAATATATAACAAAATATAGTAAATTGGTAATTTAAAATAGTCACAAAATATATTTATTGGGAAAAGCTTTTCTTTTTTCTTTTTTTTTTGACTTTTAAAGAAATTTTTATACTTTAAAACTAAAGTGATTGAAGCAATATATAAAATTATATAAAGTATACAAATTAACAATATTTTTCTTATTGAAAGTTCTTTGATTCACAAAGCAGAAAAATTTTGTTATGCTTCATAAAAAAAATTTTATTTCAATGATTCAGTTGAGTGAATAAATTAGCTCTTTTTGATTCTAGAAAATATTAGACATTTTAATAATTGGTTAAAGCCACACAAAATAATTGAGTATGCTATTATAGTTAGTGTAAAAATTCATTTTGTAAGAGTGCTTTCAATAAATTTNCATTTTTTTACTACTGTACAAATCAACACGAGGAAAATAACAACTAAGTTTAAAAAAATTTGAAAAGTCCACAGAAACATGATTAACGTTCGTTTTGCCCAGCACTTTCCAAAGTGGTACGAAATAATTCTCTATCTGCGTGTATATTACTATAAAAACAATAGGCATCAACAAATAGCAATAAGGATCAGAGTTTTATGGCACGTGATCTATAGTCTGCCAATTGTAGAAGTTAAATTTCATAATTATAGCTACTATTATTTTTCTCGGTTTTTGATGATTTTTTAGATTTTAAAAATAATTACCTTCTTCATTGTAATATAAGAGATTTAAATTTAAATGATAATTTGCTTTTCTCTGTTTGTAGGTGTTNTGTTTCTCCATTTTTTTACTACTGTACAAATCAACACGAGGAAAATAACAACTAAGTTTAGAAAAATTTGAAAAGTCCACAGAAACATGATTAACGTTCGTTTTGCCCAACACTTTCCAAAGTGGTACGTAATAATTCTCTATCTGCGTGTATATTACTATAAAAACAATAGGCATCAACAAATAGCAATAAGAATCAGAGTTTTATGGCACGTGGTCTATAGTCTGCCAATTGTAGAAGTTATATTTCATAATTACAGCTATTATTATTTTTCTTGCTTTTCGATGATTTTTTAGATTTAAAAAATAATTACCTTTTTCACTGTAATATAAGAAATTTAAATCTAAATGATAATTTGCTTTCCTCTGTCTGTAGGTGTNAATGTATTATTCATTTAGTTATAAAAAGCACTTTAATCTTTTTTATTTTAAAACATTTGCTCCCTAAACAGATTATAAGAATAAATTTTAACTATAATTTTAGTAGCCAATCAAATAGATAAAATATTCCTGAACAAACTTAAATTAAACCAATAAAAGTCAAGTACTTCTAATATAGCTTGACTATTAGGAATGATGGAGATAAGTTCTGTTGAAATAATATTTAGTAAGTATGGTGCAAATACATTAAAATATAATAAATGCTTTCTTTTAAAATAAATTAATATAAAACTGACTTATTTTATTCTTTAAATTAAAAAAAAATTACCTTCTTCACTGTAATATAAGAGATTTAAATCTAAATGATAATTTGCTTTCCTCTGTCTATGGGTGTTTTCTGGTCTAGACGTAAGAAATCATTAATGAAAAAATGAATAACTTTAAAAGTAAGAAGTTATGCTATCAAATAAAAAAATAATAATTTAATGATATAATTCCATATTTTTTCAAGTCTAATTTCTAAAATAATTCAATGCTTGATGTTTCAATTTACTATAATACTAATATAATCATGGGATATTCAGATAAATAATAATATTTTAAACAAAAAGAATGCTGGACAAAGTTTATGAAAATCTAGTGAGTTATAGATTACAATTTCAGTTATGCCATTTACATATATATTAAACTAATCAATATGGAACTTTTACAGTCAATAAGAAAATATATACATTTATTAAGTTATACCATTTTAAAAATAAATTTTGATATTCATAATTAATTTATATTATTATAGTATTATCTAAATTTGATCATTTTTAGCATTAAACACTATATTAAATATTAATTATTTTAAGACCATTAATGAGATAAAAAATGTATTACCTGTAAAATTTATTCACTTTAAATTTAATGTCAAATTTATCTGCTAACTTTCCTTTGCACAATTTATAAATGTTTACAATTCGTCCAATGCGAAATGGTTCTGGAGCATCCAGATTAGATCCTTTTATGTATTCTGATTTTCGATAAAATTCTGGATATAAATCTTCATCAATCTAATTAATTAAATATTCCATTATAATCATTTTCAAAATTGTTATAATTAATACTTTCAATTAGTCTTCCTCAAATTGGCCTATTTTTTTTCTCAATTTTAACATCTGAAAACCAATATCATAATTTGTAACACAAGTTTTTTTTGTAGAAAAACATTTGTTTTCAATACATATTCAATTTTATCTTCTTCAGAAGAAAGATGAATGTAAAATGACATTTTATTGAATAAATATACTAAATAATTACGTACATAAAAATTTTATTTACAGTACATTTAGAATTTTATTTTATTTTATATCTAATTTTTAATTTAAAAATATGATATCGTCCTAGAAATAAATGAATAAAGTAAAAGATTCCTTATAGATTGATATCAAATACAGTAGAGCATCGATTATCCGACCCAATTGGGGACGGGTTGGTTGGATAATTGAAAAGTCGGATAACCGAAAAGTATGAAAAAATCCATTATTAGTGTAGTATATTATTATATCCCATGTAATTAGTATATTAGTATATCGCTATTAACCTACTTCATGTTGAATTTTCCTCCATGTTAAGCCTATCAAATTTTTTTTTAATAATAATAATTGTCGCTATTACACCGTTAAAAATTAGAAAATTAAGCCTCGTTTAAATACTGGCTCCCTTTCATGGTCGATCCAGTGTTGCCAGCTAAAACACGTAAAAATAATATTAAAGTAGCCAAGACATAGCCAAATATTGTAGCGCCACATCACTAGCGGACATTTGAATTTGCCGACTAAAACGCGGTCGGTTAACTGAGGTGACAGTTAATCGGGAGTCGGATAATCAATGCTCTACTGCAACGGTGGGTAACCCCCGGCCCGCGGGCCATCTACGACCCGCGAAAAGTTTCTATCCGGCCCGCGAGATGTTTAGAAGAAATTATAAATAAATATTTTTCGATGTAATTCGTCTAGTTTAAATTGAATATTATTTTCTGAAGTGTTGTAACAGCAATGACAGGAAAAAATAAGGGAGTCATTTCCTTATTCAAACAAAAAATGGGAAAACAGAATTTTTCTAAATTATTTATATCTCATCGCGTCATCCATCAAGAAAATCTATGTGCAAAAGCTATGCAATTAGAAAATATAATGTTTGTCGTATCCAACTACATAGTGCTGTTTTTATTGTGTTTAAAGTCATCTAGATTTTACAAATAGGTGAGCCGTTCACAGCCCGGCACACGCATTTGTAAAATCTAAGTGACTCATACAACATGGAATTCATATAAAACGGAATAATCAACAGTGTTATAGGGGGTCGACTGTAGTAATTAATTTCTTTTTATTTATTTATTTCATATTTTCAGACTAAAAATTTACAGGTCACAAGGTGTCAATTAACTACTATGGCCCGCGGAAAAAACGTAAAATTTATTCTGGCCCATGTTATAAAAAAGGTTGCCCACCCTTGCTCTACTGTATGTTATTCTTATAGGCCAATTTTATATACTTACAAGACAACAGGCTTACAAAATTGATATAATTTGAAAAAAAAATTAGCATAATTTAAGCTGCATTAAATCTGTTTCAATTAGATATGAATTTTTTTTTTTAGTATATTGATACATTTATATTCAAAAAATTGCTTTAATTAAAGTAAATTTATGATAAAAGTCTACTTACAGAATCTTTTTTATTCTGTTGTTTTTTAGGAGAAGTTATAGTCATTTTGGAAAAACTAAATGCTTCTGGTGAAAGATACACACAATCACCAATGAAATATTCTTGGCCATTCCATTTTGCTGATTGATAATAAGCTTTTTCATCAGTTTTTTCTATTAATTCACCCACTTGCTGGATATTTATCTACTCAAAACAAAACATAATCATATAAATTTTATAAACAAGGCAATGTATGTAAGAAGGTAAAAAAAAGTTATTAAGACACAAAGGAAATTATTGATAAAAGTTTCTTTGAGGTCTTAAATGTCATAACATTAAATTAATTTTTTAATCTAAATATTCATAAATATAATTTAATAGAAGAATTCATAAGAAAATAAAAATAAAATTTTAAAATTAATAATTAAAAAAGAAATAAAAAGT
Source organism: Centruroides sculpturatus (assembly GCF_000671375.1). Classification (NCBI taxonomy): domain Eukaryota; kingdom Metazoa; phylum Arthropoda; class Arachnida; order Scorpiones; family Buthidae; genus Centruroides; species Centruroides sculpturatus. Next base: position 177,975 of record NW_019385498.1, on the reverse strand, counting down.
TTATATGTATATTTGAGAGGAGGCTGTACTAAAACCAAATATTAGTTATTTAGAAATATGGTGGAAACTGAATTCATAATTTTCTTCAAGAAACCTAAAAACCTGAATTTGGGAAGGTGACAGATGCCTGTATTATCTGTTTATATCTGCTCAATCAAAAAACATACACCAATGTTTTTTTTCCCATTGTCAAGTTCAATCTGCATTACTTCTTTTTAAAAAGTTATAAATCATCATTTGTTTAGTAGTGCTTTTACTTTTCAAACTAAACAAATAAACTTTTAATGTTTGCTTTGCTTAATCTCTTTTGATAATGTTGTGAGCATACAAAAAACTCTCATAAGGCTCAAATGCATAAAATGCTTTGGTAAAACTTTATATTAGTTGAAGCTCAGCTTCATCATCATCATCATCATCATCATCATAACCATCTGATAGACACCGTCTTACACACTATCATACCTAACAGTCATGATGGTGTGTAAGATTACACAGTCTAAACTATAATTGCTACACAAGGCTCCAAAAATATTAACTGCTGTTATTACTACTTATATATACTAATATTTGTGTATGTGATGTTGCCTTTTCTTTAAAACAATCAGTCTGGGATTAACATTTTTCAAAACTGAAACTTTTGACTAATAAATTCATTGTTTAAATATGATTTTTTCAGAGATTATAAAAACTGAACATTTCTGAAAAATCATTATGCTGAGAATGATGGATCAAGGTTTCACTGTAATACATAAACTTTCTAGTCCATCTTTTATGATAATCCTCAATATCAATCAGCCACAGTTACTAGTGAACATATAATTAATTACACTACACAACATGATTTTTACCTCTGGGGAAATAAACATGGCTTCTTATTAATTTTGATGCATACATTTAAAAAATCAGCAAGAAAATGTCACATCATGTCGCCATTTTCAGATATTAAAATCCTTACTATATCAGGTATCTGTGCATTTACCAACATGAGATGCATGATGTAACACCACCAATATCAGAAATACCAATGAAGCACTTTCAGTGAAGTAAAACAAGCAGTTGAAATTTGAAACTGATACTCTGCATTCCAAAACTAGATCTGAACTTCACTGTTAAATTTGGGAAAAATTTGTTGAAATCCTTGTGACAGATGACATTTGAATAAATTTTATTCACACTTGATAAATTAAATTTATCTTCAGAATTTAGTAAGAATCTACAGCAACCATAATTGGATAAACTACAGTAATTTTTGCTAATTGAAATGCCAGGTGTAGTTAGTTTAGTTGGCTAAAGTAAGAATCACTGATTTGTTAACAACAAAAAATACTAGTAATACATTTTTTATTTTGTTAATTTTACTGATTGTTATAAAGCTTAGGTGTATATATATATATATATTAATATTAATATTAATATGAGTAAAAATCAAATTCAGCTTGTAGAACAGTTGCTTATAGTGCAAGGCTTTTGATATCATGCAGGATTAAAACATGGTCCAGATTTCATGTAAAAATGTGGATTTCCATTCTGATATATCTACCAATGTTCAAAATGGCATAAATAACAAAACAAAATCCTGTAAAAATGATTTTTACAGGTACATGTGCTATATTCAAATGCTAATCTATATATGTATCATTATACAAAGATTTGTCTATCTCTTTTGATCCTTGCATGATAGAAAAATTTGATGACGATTTTTGAAATCAGGAAGATTTTTTTATGGAAATCACAATTTTAATGCTGGAAGTGTAAAAAGAAATTTTTTGTTGGGTAGTGTTACCATTAAAATATAGAAAACAAAAGTTGCATAATATAATTTAAAGATAACATATATTATCTTTAAATTATATAAAAAATTAAAAGATAACATATATTATAATTATCAGAAATTAATAAAATATCTCAAATTACTTTTGCAAGAATGCCTAATATTTATATGCAAAAAAAAAATTTACTAGATTAAGCACTTAAAAAATTTAATGATACTAAATGAGTAATTTCAATTTTAATAAATTATCAACTTTATTATTCTTTCTTGCAAAGTATTTATTTATATTATAATTCATTATCTAAATCAGTTTTCATAAGATTAAAAAATTTCCAAAATAACAACTAAATCAGTATACTGATTAAAGTGCTTTATTCCACTTATGAGTTGAAATCCAGCTTTATACAAGTGTAATATATTGTACATAAATGTCATATACCAGTGATGGCAAACCTTTTTGAGCTTGTGTGCCATATAGTAAGAATACTTAGCTTTAAAGATGTATATGTGTGCCAAAGTTTTAGACTTCAAATAATGATATTTAAAGAAATTAAATGAATATGCTTTAATTAGAATAAATGTAAAAAAACTGGTTGAAAAATGATAAACAGAAATTGTATAATATGTTACATGGTAGATGATTTTTTGTTATGTGCCACTTTCGGCATGAGTGCCATATGTTTGCCACACCTGTCATATACCTTTAATTAATCATCAATAAACTGATTAACAAATTAAACCTATTTCATAACATAATATATGTTGTATATTATTATTAATTTTTTAAAATTTTCTATCATAAAATAAAGTAATTATTGCATTAAGAAAGATATACCTCATGCCATTCTTGTAATTTATTGCAGCTAATGCATGATTGAATAACATCATCATTCTTATACACTTCAAGATCAGGAGGATCAATAAATCTACTTGTCTGTGAATCATACCTAAAAAAGTTATTAACTTTTATTAAAATTATTCATGATAAATTACTACAAAGTTATAAAAAATTTTCAAAATTTTATACCATTTTTGATAAAAGAATGTTTTCTCATCTTCACTATTACATAAATCAGTATTTATTTCTTCATTTCCACCATTTAAAAACCAGTTTTTATCAGGCATTTTATAAATTACCTAAATGTAATAATAATTTTTCTCTGCATTAAAATCAGAATAATGAATATTTATTGCAAACTATCTTAAGATTAATAACTATAACTAAAAATATAATGTTTTAACACATGCATTTATGTATTTGTTAAACATGTCTAAGAAGCCAACAAGTTGATTATAACTGGCCAGTCCATTGAGGAGTTATTTTCAATCAAAATCAAAATATTGAAACCTTGTTCACATACCTTGTAATTAAAAATACTAATTAAGCCAGTGCATGATTCTCTACACTAGATGTTTCCATCTACAGCATATAGGCCAATTATGATTCCTGAAGGATATTTATCCAGTCTTCATAGCTTGTTTTCATCGACATATTTTATCATTATTTGAACAAGTTCAAACACAAAATTTTGAAAAGTCAGCTATAATTGATAGACTGTGATGCAAATGATTTTTATAAAAAGCTATTTAAAGAAGGGATTTTGTTAAATTTTTACAAATCAATGGAAGAAAAGAATTTTTTTTAAAGTATTAAAAAGTCTGCACAGAGAATACTTTCTATTTTTACTTCTATATACCTTTGTGAACAAACCTTTTTATAACTGAAATATATAAAATCAAAATATCAAACATCACTCTTCAATGACTATCTAAAAGAAACTTTTATATTGGGTTCCACAAAATTTATCCCCTAGGTTAGGTTAGGTCAGGTCAAGTTATTTTTGATGACATTCTTTCAAAAAAGCAGTTGCAAATTTCACATTGATTTATATCTATTATTCAGAAATAAAAAATCTTAATCTTTAAGTATATCTTTCATATCTGGAATCCCAGACTTATCATTTATAGCTCACATAATCCTTCTCAAAGAAAGGTTGGAGACCCTGCTCTACAATTATACTCCAGTTACCTGTTGAGCTTCTTTGAAATGTAACACCATGTTCTTTCCTCTACATTCTACCAATGGTGATAGTGCAAATGGTACAGTTTACCATTTTTCAACTAATAGTATCCATTTTGCATATCTGAACACAACAGTGCAAGTAATATATGCTCATAACAGTAAAATATCAAAAGAATTGTTTCTTATAAAATTGTCTCATTTAAACTAAAAAAATAAAATAGAACTAATAGAATTTTAAAAATTAATTAGTAACTAATAATTACTAGAAAAAAGTAATTACTAAAAGGACTAATTTTCATCATAGACATGATAATTTCATAATGAAGATAATTGCCAATGGATTTCAAATAGTCAATCTTTTACATGGAAAAAAAATTAATGCCTAGAATCTAATAAAAATTAAATGTAAAATAACAGGCATTACATACATGTAAATTACACAAAAAAAATAATTTGTGTAATTAAAAACAATAGTGAATTAACAAAAACACAGAACACTTGTTGCATCATAACACAGTTAATGAAACAATTTAAGCAATTACAGCTTTAAATGCATTTGAATAACATCTGATTAAAGCATAATTTCTTTTTAACATTTATAATAGATATTCCTATTCAGTAAAGTTAATACCTTGCATTTGCTCACTACTGAAGATAAATGAGAATCATCACATTCACATATAACAAATACTTCCAAGGGATCGGAAGTTTCACCCAAAACTGTATCTGAGCCTCGGCTAAATAAACAATAGACAAATTAACATAACCATTTAATCATTGTCAATAAAATAAAGATAATTCTTACCAAAACCAATGAGCATGAAACATCATATCACCATTTCCATTTTCCCACATATATACAACACGAGCAACATATAATGGAATTGTTGGATCTACAGGTGCAACAAGTACACAATCACCACAATTAACCTAAAATTTTAATTTATTAATAAAATTATTTCTTTATTAACATAATTTCAATAAAATAAAGAAAAATCAATACAATAAACAACATACAATTTCGTCATTAATTTTAACAGATGAATAAAATTTTTTAGTTTGTTTTATTTTTATTGGTTTTCCAATCCAAGCAAGGGCAGTCTATCAAAATAAACAAATAAAATTTAATAAAATTTTTGAAATGAATAAAAACATACTTTTTAATGTAACTTAAAAGTACTTTATCAGTAAAAGATTCTTCATTTTTAAATTAAAGCTTAAGTCAATTATTAAGAATTGAAGTTACTTAATTTTAACACTTATTCATGTTTTTAATTATACAAGGTGGTAATGTTAACACTAGAAATTGATTGTACACCCTCTTCATTTAGGAGAAGATGTGCAATCACTCCAGCAGTAAAAGTAAAGTCATATTTCTGAGAATTTCAGAAATGGGTTGTGACTTGCACATGAAGAAGTATGTAAACAACCTGCCAGTAGAACTCTGAAAAGGCAGAGGAGCATATGTCCAGGGAGCCAAGATAATGGGGTGCCAAAATTCCAAAATTGTTACATGGATAAACTAATAAATTCTTAAAATAACTCTACATACAAGTATATTTTGAAATATGATATGCATTATATTAATAAAAAGTGTTTTCTTTAAATGATTTTTAAATCTAAAAAACTAATAAAAGACTTATTCAAAAGGTGCCATATTTAAGTTTGTCCCTGGTGCCAATTGCTCTAACCATAGCCCTGCCTACCACTACAAATCTGGCATAACAAATTATTTTCATATTAGTGTTAACATTTTTTTGAAGAAACCTGTATAATAATAATAATAACATTAAAATCATTGTTAAACAATGGATTACATACCTTTTGCTTTTTATACTGTTTCTTTTTATGGGTCAGACAGGTTAACTCAGCTTTCTATAAGAAATAATGATTTATCACCACTTGATATTACAACTTATTATTTAATTTATTGCAACTAGCTTTAATATTACAACCTAAATAATCATTTAAAACATATAACAAAAATGGAAAAAAATAAAAAGTAAATTGAAAATTAGTATATTGCTATTAAAAAAAAGAAACAGATTATTGTTTTATTGTCTAGAAAAGGCAAGTGAAATGTATTAATTGGTACAAGTGAATCCACTTTTGATGAAAAAATTTTAATTTATATTTTGATTAGCAAATAATATCAAATACAGTGGTACTTCGGTATATGTCTGCTTTAGAATACGTCCTGTTTGGACAAAACAAATTTTGCTTGGTATACACCTTTTGTTTGGTATACAACTTAATTCAATTATACAAGCCATCTATAAACAAGTAGCACTATCGGTGTACTAGACCAGACTAGACGTTTGAGGTGCCACGGTTTATAACTTTGTTAAATTTCTCCTGGTTTTAAATTTTAAGTAAAATGTTATTATTTTTATTAATCATGAATTGCAAAAAGGCAAATGAAAAGCAACACAAAACTAAAAAAAAAAAAAAAAAAATGACTAGAATCACAATGGACCTGAAAAAAGAGATTGTTGAGAAATATGAAGGTGGTATGCATGTTCGAGATTTAACTGTTGCATACTGTATTCCGAGAACGACAATATTGACAATTGTGAAAAATAAAGACATTATTAAATCTGCTAATGTTGCAAAAGGAGTTAAATCAATTTCTAAACAGAGATTAAAGAGATTAGATCATGTTGAGAAATTGCTTTTGCTTTGGATAACTGAAAAACAGTGTGCTGGCGACATCGTATCAGAAGCAATTATTTGTGAGAAAGCTAAAAAGACACATGCTGATCTCATGAAAAATCAAGCAAGAACTAGCCAGGAAAATGAGGTGTTTAAAGCCAGCCACTTTTTTTTTACATGAAAATGGATTAATCATTTTTACATTACTTCTTATGGGAAAGGTTGGTTTGGTATACGTCCTATTTGATATAAGTCCAAACATCAGGAATGAATTAAGGTCGTATACCGAGGTTCCACTGTATTTTAATAGTAGTATTTAGAATTTAGAAATTGTTCCATAATAACAGAATACTTTTAAACGGTAAAATGCTAGATATATTTTTTATTTGTAATTTTAATGCTTTCATATTTACAGAATTATTTGATTTTTAGTAGAATTAATGTTGTCATAAAGTAATTCAACTGTCTAATAATTCTCTAAAAAATGAAAACAAAGTTATTAGACAGTTGAATAAGGCAAAAATATAGAATTGGAAATTTTTAAATATGATGATGCAATGAGAAGTATATTAATAGAATGCCCAAGAACTAATTGGATGATCTGAGTTGTTTATTAATACCATAGCCTTTCATATCTGGAATCCCAGACTTATCATTTATAGCTCACATAATCCTTCTCAAAGAAAGGTTGGAGACCCTGCTCTACAATTATACTCCAGTTACCTGTTGAGCTTCTTTGAAATGTAACACCATGTTCTTTCCTCTACATTCTACCAATGGTGATAGTGCAAATGGTACAGTTTACCATTTTTCAACTAATAGTATCCATTTTGCATATCTGAACACAACAGTGCAAGTAATATATGCTCATAACAGTAAAATATCAAAAGAATTGTTTCTTATAAAATTGTCTCATTTAAACTAAAAAAATAAAATAGAACTAATAGAATTTTAAAAATTAATTAGTAACTAATAATTACTAGAAAAAAGTAATTACTAAAAGGACTAATTTTCATCATAGACATGATAATTTCATAATGAAGATAATTGCCAATGGATTTCAAATAGTCAATCTTTTACATGGAAAAAAAATTAATGCCTAGAATCTAATAAAAATTAAATGTAAAATAACAGGCATTACATACATGTAAATTACACAAAAAAAATAATTTGTGTAATTAAAAACAATAGTGAATTAACAAAAACACAGAACACTTGTTGCATCATAACACAGTTAATGAAACAATTTAAGCAATTACAGCTTTAAATGCATTTGAATAACATCTGATTAAAGCATAATTTCTTTTTAACATTTATAATAGATATTCCTATTCAGTAAAGTTAATACCTTGCATTTGCTCACTACTGAAGATAAATGAGAATCATCACATTCACATATAACAAATACTTCCAAGGGATCGGAAGTTTCACCCAAAACTGTATCTGAGCCTCGGCTAAATAAACAATAGACAAATTAACATAACCATTTAATCATTGTCAATAAAATAAAGATAATTCTTACCAAAACCAATGAGCATGAAACATCATATCACCATTTCCATTTTCCCACATATATACAACACGAGCAACATATAATGGAATTGTTGGATCTACAGGTGCAACAAGTACACAATCACCACAATTAACCTAAAATTTTAATTTATTAATAAAATTATTTCTTTATTAACATAATTTCAATAAAATAAAGAAAAATCAATACAATAAACAACATACAATTTCGTCATTAATTTTAACAGATGAATAAAATTTTTTAGTTTGTTTTATTTTTATTGGTTTTCCAATCCAAGCAAGGGCAGTCTATCAAAATAAACAAATAAAATTTAATAAAATTTTTGAAATGAATAAAAACATACTTTTTAATGTAACTTAAAAGTACTTTATCAGTAAAAGATTCTTCATTTTTAAATTAAAGCTTAAGTCAATTATTAAGAATTGAAGTTACTTAATTTTAACACTTATTCATGTTTTTAATTATACAAGGTGGTAATGTTAACACTAGAAATTGATTGTACACCCTCTTCATTTAGGAGAAGATGTGCAATCACTCCAGCAGTAAAAGTAAAGTCATATTTCTGAGAATTTCAGAAATGGGTTGTGACTTGCACATGAAGAAGTATGTAAACAACCTGCCAGTAGAACTCTGAAAAGGCAGAGGAGCATATGTCCAGGGAGCCAAGATAATGGGGTGCCAAAATTCCAAAATTGTTACATGGATAAACTAATAAATTCTTAAAATAACTCTACATACAAGTATATTTTGAAATATGATATGCATTATATTAATAAAAAGTGTTTTCTTTAAATGATTTTTAAATCTAAAAAACTAATAAAAGACTTATTCAAAAGGTGCCATATTTAAGTTTGTCCCTGGTGCCAATTGCTCTAACCATAGCCCTGCCTACCACTACAAATCTGGCATAACAAATTATTTTCATATTAGTGTTAACATTTTTTTGAAGAAACCTGTATAATAATAATAATAACATTAAAATCATTGTTAAACAATGGATTACATACCTTTTGCTTTTTATACTGTTTCTTTTTATGGGTCAGACAGGTTAACTCAGCTTTCTATAAGAAATAATGATTTATCACCACTTGATATTACAACTTATTATTTAATTTATTGCAACTAGCTTTAATATTACAACCTAAATAATCATTTAAAACATATAACAAAAATGGAAAAAAATAAAAAGTAAATTGAAAATTAGTATATTGCTATTAAAAAAAAGAAACAGATTATTGTTTTATTGTCTAGAAAAGGCAAGTGAAATGTATTAATTGGTACAAGTGAATCCACTTTTGATGAAAAAATTTTAATTTATATTTTGATTAGCAAATAATATCAAATACAGTGGTACTTCGGTATATGTCTGCTTTAGAATACGTCCTGTTTGGACAAAACAAATTTTGCTTGGTATACACCTTTTGTTTGGTATACAACTTAATTCAATTATACAAGCCATCTATAAACAAGTAGCACTATCGGTGTACTAGACCAGACTAGACGTTTGAGGTGCCACGGTTTATAACTTTGTTAAATTTCTCCTGGTTTTAAATTTTAAGTAAAATGTTATTATTTTTATTAATCATGAATTGCAAAAAGGCAAATGAAAAGCAACACAAAACTAAAAAAAAAAAAAAAAAAATTTTAATGTAAAGCTAACGTTTTCAGCCAAATCAGTTGGCCATCGTCAGGCTAAGAACATTCGAATATAAATAAAATAGAACAAAAATTTAAATACAAATAAAATAAAATAACGAGCGAAATATATATATAAATGTATACAGACTAATAAAATAAATAAAAATTATTGTTACAAATAACAAAAAATGTATACGAAAAAATAAGCATAGGTTAACTAAATATTAAAACGTTATATAGAAATTCAGTGAAATGCACTTTATGCGAAAAAATATTAAAATCGCCGCAATAAATTAAGATTTGTCCAATCGTTTGATAAAGTATTTCCAGGCCGAAGGCAACCCTTCAGAATCTCTA
>NW_019385498.1:155438-162943 GCF_000671375.1 Centruroides sculpturatus | reverse complement strand
TCCTTATTATACAAATTTATTATTATTATACAAATAATGAGCAGACTCCTAATGATGAACCAGGAAGCCTCAAAAATCCTCAAAACTTGTTACATGTTAATCACATTCATTTACTTTGTTTGTTGTCTAGTAAAGTAAGTTTTGGTTAAATTTCTTTTGTTTTTCCAAATTAGAATAATTATTCCACACTTAATATAGTTATAAATATTCAATTTATAGATTTTTATTATAAATAATGATGACCCTTTCCATTCTTTGCTTTAAATTTAAAATTCAAGAAAACTTAACCATAATTTAAAAAGCAATTAAACATTTTTAATTCAACTTTTATAATCTCATAAATTACAGATTACAAAAATAAATAATAAAAGTATGATTACCATAAGCAATAAATCTATAATTATTGCATTATCTGAATTCTATCTAAAACAAATGCATTAAAACAGTATTTGAATATATGAACTACAGCATATGAATTACATAAAATCAACTCATTAAATATAAGATTATTTCCCAAATATAATTTGGCTATCAATTAAATATCAAAACTTAAAGAACTTTAATAATCTTCAGATTTGATTGATTATATATATAATAATTATGTAGATATTTAAATATAAATTATTTTATAAATTCTATTTAAATTTTCAAAATATATATTCTAAAGATGTTGATTTATGTAATGTTAAATACAAATCAAAATCTTTAAAATGCATAATTTGATAATCCTAAAAGTTATTGAAACATGCTAATAAAGACTAACAAAATACTTCAATAACAACATTTTGTTTCTTGAATTATTACTATTACTTATAAGTTATGTTATCACATTTTCTCCTCTTTAAAGAATATTATAAATGTTTGAGTTGGCAATATTTTTTGCATTATTAACAGAATTCAAGGATATAATTATACTAAATATAAATAATTTGATAATATAAATTTAATCATACAAAACATATAAAAAATTACATTTACAATACTTAAATTATAATAAATTAATAATAGATTAATAAAGTAAATTAATATTACCTTCAGGACTAGGATCTTCCTCATAAATAGGTTTAACAAAACCACTGAAATATAACTCAATATTCTTCTCAATGAGACCACCATCAAATGCACACAGATGAGTATTTCTGTCATACACACTAGAAAGAAATTTAACATTAAGTTAATTAAAAAATGCATATTTATTTACAACTATAATCAAAAACTTATTCGCATAAGAAGACAAACATAAAATCATATGTTGCATGCCAAATCATTTTTATAAATAATTTAAATGTTACTTTTATTTTAGTTTTACAAATTAGTCAGTATATATCAGGATGTTCCATAAATATCAGCCATTTAATTAGAAAAATCTTTTATAAAAACTATATGAACTAACACAATTTTTTTAAATACAGTCTATTGTTATCTAGGATCTATAGCCATCTTTCAGCCAACTTTTGTATTCCTCATTTATACCACGCTATTTTTTGAAGCAAAAAAATCCTCACATTCCAATCTCAACTTACTTCAAATTTTGAAAGTGTCATCCACATAAAAACTGTGCCATTGACATGAAAAGGTAGTAATCTAATGGTATAAGATCAAGACTATAGGCAAGCAGGGGTCACCCTGGAAAATTTAAAAATATCACCACCATTTTGCCAGTTTTTTATTTTTTCCACCACTCCAAATTATTTATTGTCACCAGTTTTTACTTACTAATTAATGCAGGTGCTCGTAACCTTATCAGTTTGGTGCCTGGAAAGTAAATGTAGAGGTGCAATGTAACATGTTCACTAAGTTTCATTCATTAGAGAACCAAATAGCTAGCCCTCTTCTCGTTAACAAAAGGAATCATTTTTGAATAAATTTTTAGTGAATAATTCCAAATAATGCATTTGATCACAATATTTAAACAATATTTCACAGGTTCTGCCATGTCAAAATTTTTGTTTTAGTCTACTGAAAAAAGTCATTCCAAAAAATTCTCCAAATTTTCTATCAGTCAATAAAAAACATCAGGCAGCATTGCACAAAACTGCCTCAACGTCAGTTCCTATTTTTTTGGCCCAAACTTGTCATGTGACATCATGAAATTGCTAAATGTGTGGTGCACGGGACTCCCATCGATGGAAGCTGAACATTTTGCTGTTTTTCCTGAAGTAAGATTTGTGATTGAATTTCATGCTGAATGTCAAAACAAGAGTACTAGGATTTTTATCACCACTTTTATAAAAATATTGCAAAGTGGTGATTTTGGCACTATACAGTGTGACCCCAAGGCAAGGTATGGCAAAGTTCAATAGCATCCTGTTTTTGGATCTCTTTGTTTGTCTTAATGAAATGTATATAGTAATGTGTTAGCCTGTTGTGGAAAAATGTGCAAAAAAGCAAAATATTGCTTGGCCAAAGCAGCATACATACATTCAAGATGAAAGAAATACAGTTCAGCACTTACATTGCAACTATCTAAGACAAACTCATAGTGTACTAAACTTTCAAAAGTTTTCCAAACCCATATCATCATTTTGTATTCAAACTGCCACATTTTATGCAGCTAGCATGGAGCTAAACCATTACTTTTTTACATCTGGATTGTGTAAGAAAATCTATTTTACAACAAATAAAAATCTGGCAGTTAATTATATACTAAAAGTCTGAGTTTTCTGTATTTATAATATGATATTTTATCCAATTTCTGTGGTGTATGAATCAATAACAATAATCTTAACCAAATTCTTTTCTTGAAATCTGATTAACCTGTCCTTACAATTTTCAGGGTCATGACCACTGATCTCAAGCGTTTGACCCAAGGTATCTTGTTACAGTATTGGTATGTTTTTGGAACTAGATGTTGCTAGTCATTATAATCTTTATATTAAAAATAACTTCCAAAATATAATGTTTTTTGTTTTTATATTTATTAATATATCTATTTTGTTTGCGAAAAATAAAAAATAATTTCAGATGATACAACAGCCATGATTACTTTTTTAAAAACATAAAATTTTCATTAGGCTTAACATCAACAAAAATTCAACATGGCGGCCACATGCAATGGAGAAAAATTTCAACATGGGATAGGTTAATATAATTTGCAATTTGTACACCTGAATCTTTTCCAAATAACATAAATCTTTATCTACATTAACAATACATAAGAATTTAGTGTCAACATAAACAAACTTGCCGTTTCCATCTGCCATTTTAAATTTATGTAGTAAAATCTATACTTTGCTGAAAGTGCCAATAGTGACTATAAGATAAGCAAATTGGAAACAAAACAAAATAAGGAAAAAAAAAAACAAATTATTAGATGATTCTATACAAATTACCATCACAACTGTAATTTTATATTAATGTTTGTAAGTACTGTAACCACAATACTTACAAATCATTGTAAACTTGCCTACCATTGTAAATTCTTTCTGAGTATTTTCTAATTTTTTATTTTAGTTTTAAAATATTTTCCATTTTATAATTAGGTGAAAATCAAAATTTAATGGCTGTTTCAAATTTACATGTAAGGTCTTTTTAATTTGAAATGTCATTTTAATATACAAAGCCCATTCCTAAAAACAATATTTTATATATGTTAAAAATAATAGTTTATTAAAAAGTGCTTGTTTTGATTAATTCTAAAAATATTAAACTATTGTCAAACCTTGAGTTTGACTATAGTATTAATACTGTAAGGTCTCTTTTTATGCGGATTTTTTTATGCGATTTTGAAGTCGTGCGGTTTGTATTTCATCCAAATTTTTTTTGGACAAACATACATACATATAGGCTTGTTTAGGAAGCCCGCGTATAGACNAATAATTTTTTAATACTATTAGTTTGTGATACATAATATATTATTTTTTCTGCCATAATAACTAACTTTTTTCTGTACCCCTAAACAACCTATCGCGTACCCCTAGGGGTACGCGTACCACAGGTTGGGAATCGCTGCTGTAGAATAATGAAAGTGCTCTTTTTTTATGTTTATTTTATTCTAATTTGATTAAAAATGCAAAAATAAACATATTAAATTTCACAAACTGACTGTAAATTATCTCCACTTGCACTGATTAACATTCCCTTTGTGTGAAATTTGAAAGAAAGGTCTTATTTTTAAGGTCAGGGTAGATTGTCAGAGCAGCTCACACTGACTGATTAACTACTATTACTACTACTACTACTGTCAATACACCATTAATTATTTTATTGTCTTATAAAGGAAAACTCTCTTCCTGGTTTTAAGTCAGTCAAATTACAATATTATTATTTTATTGTATTCTGAAGAATGTTTTCTTTAACATTTAATTGGCATGCCAGTAACCCATGGTTTCTGGCATGTTGGTCTCCCTCAGTTATATGCAGCATGCAAAAATGTGATATCACAAAAACAAAAATTCAGATGATCAAGGTAGTATATTTTTTTAGCAAGATGAAATGCTGATCCATTTTATAAAGATGTAAAATAAAGCTTGAAAACAAAATATTGGAGGTGGAGTTTTCTGTGAAATAAACACGTACAAAAAATAAAATTCCATTTTTCATGAATCACAACAGAAAGAGAGAGCCCAATTTCCTGATTATTGAAGTCTCAAAACCTCTTTCCAAAAAGACAGTTCAAGGAATACATAAAAAAACAGGTTTACTTCCTCTCACTCACACAATTCCTAGTTCAGTCATTAATGTTATTGTTGTTAATGTTGACAAGAATATAATAAATATTCAGTATCTAGAATGAGATTCCCAAATACCAATGGAACATTTATTACATAATGTAAGAAAGCAACATTCAAAACTTGAAAGATCAGAAGTCTATCAGAAAAATATGAAATTTGCTTCATGAATCTCTTATTGTTATCCATTAATAAACATATGAAATTAACAAATTATTGCTTGTACATCATATATCATTAATTCTTTGATGAAACTATTATTTCCTTTGGGAGTAGCTATGCAGATAATCCAAAAACAATCAAAGAATTAAAAATGACATAACATCTTACATGCATACAATTTCAAATGAAATAATGTGAACATTGGTATTCAACAATAACTATGCAAAAAAACAATAATAGTAAAGATTTTTAACACTCTTTAAATTCACAACCTTATTACAGATATTGCCAAGAAACTTTTCAATAGTATTGTATAAAAAATAAATAAAAATAGTTGGTGAAATGTTGTTTTTGAAACCGTGTTTGATAAATATATTGGACTTCGAACTCAAATGTGTTTATTTAAAATGTGAAATAAAACCAAGTGTTTATTTAAAACTCACATTAGAGTTCGAAGTCCAGTTAATGAAATATAAATAAATAGTTAATCATTTATTAATCAAGACATTCATTTATATAGGATTAAAATCAAAACTCACTGGACATAGTTAATTTAGAAGATACAAGTAACAACATTAATTTTAATATTAATCCAAAATAAATTTTGAATTATTCTCAGTTAAGTAGACAATTAATACTTAGATAGCAATTTTAATTTGTTAAATATATAAAAAATTAAAACTATATTACTCTAGCCATTTCATCTTCAATTTCATCAGATTCTGCATCTTCAGCTTCAGCATCTTGAACTGCCATATTAGGACACCTATGAAATTTGATTAAATTTTATATGAATACATTATTTTCAAGATTATTGCAAATTAAATGACAAAATAATTTACCATAAATCAATACAAATTGATATATCTACAGCTTTCCCTTGATTAATGTGATTAATTAATTCCTTGAAACTAATACAATTTTGATATACATGGTAATCAAATACAGAGATACCTTGGTACTCGACTCAACAATCACCACCCACTAGAACAAATTTTCGGTTAATAACAAATATTTTTATTTTAATAAAAGAAAATAGCAGATTCACTAACACTTTATTTGCCAAGAAAAACATATCTATGGTAGGTAAAGACAGCTATTGAAGCCTCATAAATTAAAATTTCTGCCTTACATAAAAAGGGACTTCCGCAATTAATTTTCCGTGTTAATCAAATCCCATATTAATCAAGGGATACCTATTTGATTTATATATCTTCTAAGTTTTTTAGGTTTTGGTAGAAGCCATTTGTTTAAAATCATTTGTTTTATTTTATATATTTAAAAACTTACTGTTTGATTTCTTTCTCATATAATTACAACATTTTTTATTTCAGATTTTGCTTATTCTTGACTCTATCGCATTCAAAAACATTTTTGCTCATTTAAATATATCCACAAAAACTGGTGTTATTTCAAAAAATAAACAAATAATGATCAGTAGTTTTTCGAATAATTCAATAATTTTTATAAATAGTTTCTGCAAATATACATTAATTCATTATTATCCTGGCTATTTTTTTTTTTATTAATTAAAACACCTTTGGCAGATATTCTACATATTCTATGAAAGGCCAATCTTCCAGCTCCATCTACACCATGCATATTTGCATTTGCTAAGATCCCCAAGGAAGGTACCCAACTTTAAACTTGGTCATAAGTCTGTTTCACCTTCATTTTATGTTGAGAGAATTCTTAATTTTTTATTGAAATATTAATTTATTTGAAAATATTATAACTGATTTAAAGTGATTAATTTGACTGAATTAATAGCAAACTGACAGTATAAAATTTCCATTATTTAAGATATAGTAAAGCCTCTGTTAAATAAACTGTTGAAAGTGAAAGTGTTATAAGTCAGTTTCTCCAAAACACTATGTTGCTGCTGAGTTTCAGTTCCTGACATTATTATTTACATATTTGTTGTAAAGAAATAGGAATATTTACATTACTTACCCACAGGAAAAACCACTTAAAAGTAAATCCATAGTAATTTATAAATTGGTACTTAACTTTAGGTCTAAATTTCTCAATACTGTAAGGTCTCTTTTTATGCGGATTTTTTTATGCGATTTTGAAGTTGTGCGGTTTGTATTTCATCCAAATTTTTTTTTGGACAAACATACATATAGGCTTGTTTAGGAAGCCCGCGTATAGACAGTCTCCAAAAATCGTGGAACGCTCAAAGTTCACTCCATTTGTTCCACTGACATATAACCTTTATGGATGTAAAGGACAGCTACATCTACCTTAATCGCTTTAGTTCCTAGCAAGTTTTGATATAAATGTAATTAAACATAAAAAATACTTAAAACTGAAAAAACGAAAGAAATGCGTTAATTTTGAAGAAAAAGCTTCAAAGTTTAACTTCCTTTGTCTTGCCCTTCTGTGAAATTTAACACCGATGAATCAGTTTATACATCTGAATGACCTTGAACACAGCTGGAGTTGGATTTCCCGGGGCATTCTCATAAACGTCGCGGGAGGACAAGGGTTTAAAGTAGGGTGAAGCTGGCCGTATATTTTTTAATATTTTTAAAAAATTTGGAGACTTAAAAAACATTCCAAAAATTCAAAAAAAAATGTAAAACTATATTACTTTTCAATAAAATTAACTGAATTAAGTTTGAATACAAGTTTATTTTAAGCTTTTATATGAATTTCTTTCAGACATTC
>NW_019385498.1:146644-149907 GCF_000671375.1 Centruroides sculpturatus | reverse complement strand
AGCTGGCCGTATATTTTTTAATATTTTTAAAAAATTTGGAGACTTAAAAAACATTCCAAAAATTCAAAAAAAATGTAAAACTATATTACTTTTCAATAAAATTAACTGAATTAAGTTTGAATACAAGTTTATTTTAAGCTTTTATATGAATTTCTTTCAGACATTCGAAGTAATTTATTAAGCAGCCTATTTCTTTTAATTTCTGCAAACTTTTTTTATGCGGTTTTAAGTTAATTTTAATTCGTTGTTTTGGTTTTATGCGATTTTAGAAAATTACGGAATGTATCCCTACTTTTTCAAGGCAAGTAAAGTCTTTTTTTATGCGAATTTTTTTTTATGCGCTTTTCTGTAGAATGTATCCACCGCATAAAACGAGACCTTACAGTATTATATTTATTCATAAATAGAATTTTATTTATGAATAAATAGAATTTATTCATAAATAAAATTTTGAACACCATATTTGCTCTGGTTGCCATATGATAACTTGGTTTCCAAACAAGCTACCAGTAGAGTCAGTCACCGATGATCAACTTCCTGTACTTCCTATGTTAAAAAAAGTTGATGGCCCAGTCAATCAACGACAAAATTACCAATTCAGTAGTGGAGCAGAGATTCACCTCACATCATTAGACATCACAACCCTAATCATCGGTGACATTGTTAATCAAATTAGATTTCAATGTGTGTAATATACTACTTCCAGTTTTTGTTACATGCCACAATTAAATTTAAATCAAATTAATTAATAAAAACCATGTTAATTGAAATTTGCATAAGTGACATCCATGAATCTGTGTTTAAAGGTGCTTAACTCAAATTAAATAACAAAAATTTATAAATATAATAATATATTGCATTTGTAGGCATTTTTATGCATGAAATACAGCTGAAAAGGTAAAAAAAGTTTAGTTTTGGTGGTTGGAAATGGATTAATCCATTTTACATTGTTTCCTATGGGAAAANTGCGCTTTTCTGTAGAACGTATCCACAGCATAAAACGAGACCTTACAGTATAGATGTAAAGTGACTTACACCACTCTCATTTTCAGTAACTCAAATAAGATTCATAGGTCTGATAATTAGTTCAATATTTAAAAGTCATTTATTGTAAATCTAGATACAATCCTTCATTGTGTTCTAGTTTTAAAAGTTATTTAATAAAGAAATAAATGTCTTATAACTACTGTACTTACTTTCTCAGAAGACAAGCTTGTTTGCCTTTTCCAGAACCTCCAAATTTAATCATATCTTGACAAGCATTACATTTACCACAGTCTGGAAGTTGACAAGCCTAAATATTTTTAAAGAATGTCCAAACTGATTTAAAATAGCAATATTTATAGCAAAAAATAACATATTCATGTCTTTATTATAATTAAATATTAAATAAAATATTTAAATAGTTTTAGAAATAACCAAAATTAATTTGTATAAGCAAATAAAAATTAAAAAAAATTTTTCTTATATAAAGAAAAAGACAAAATTATAAACTGATAAATTTATTTTGCTTTATGCCCAGCAGTTTCCATTTTCACACTGCCACCATGGACTTGGAAGCTCTTCTGGATAAAGAGTACCAAATCTCAGTTAGCAGACTGCCAAAAGAATTTCAAAAAATGAAAATTTCACATGCTCTTTGAGAACAGCTCTTATCAGCATTCAAGTTCTGGACTAAAACTTGTTTGAATGCTTTTCTTTTGTGAATATTTTAGAAACGCTTATAAACTTGAAATAATTATATAATAGTATGAAAATAAAGTTTTAACATTTAAGCAATAAAAATTTTATTAAAATGTATATTAAATACCTCACAAACCCCACAGCGTTTTCTTCTTGGAGTAGAATGACTTTTTGTGTCTTTATCAAGTTGTTGCTGAAAGAAATTCTCAAATATACTTCTTACTAATGGAGTAGTAGTGGCTAATGAATGACCAAATTTTTTGACTTTTATATGACTAACTTCTGACCGTCTTATTGCTCGCCTAGTTTAATTTAAAATATACATATGTATATTCAATAAAATTAAACATTATTATTTATCAATAAAACAAAATTTATAAGAAAATATATATACCTTTTCCCCAAAGTTACACCAGCTAATTTAATCAAGGCTCTCATGCAAGGTGTAACAATAAGCAATGCTTCATCAGCATCTGCACAAGAATCATAACTTTGAACCTGATCAACAATAAATTGTGAATGACGTAAAAGCGAATCTTCTGTGAAACTAGTAAGACCCTGAGGTGGCACTGTAGTCTGAAATTACATTTATATATATTTTATATTGGTACATAAAATAATTTGTACATTGCATTTTGTAAATAAATTAAAAATTACTTGAATTTTATTTAGTAGATCTTCATATGTAGCATCTTGATTATTTGCTAAAAATTCAATAATTGTTTTACTTAAATGGATTTTTTCTTTCATGGCATTCATAAAGGGAACATATGCTTCACTTGGTGCCATTAATACATATTCAGCATAAGCTGAAATTAAAACAATGTACAGTATTTTAAGCATAAGTTTTTAATGATACAAAATAATAATAATAATAAATAATATCATTAGTATAATTTCTGAATTATATTTTATTAAAAAATTTGACATTATTTAAATCCAAACTTTTTGTGAATAATTAAAAATAAAATTATTGGCAAGATTAGAATAAATATATGAAATGTTCTTTAGAAAACATAATCGTGTATCTATTTAAAAAGCTTCTGAATATTTATTATAAAAATTCAATTTTCAAATAACTTTTTACCTGTAGAAAATCCTATTAAAGGACGTTCTCCTCCATCAAATCCTGCTAACCACCATTCATTGATTGGTCCCATGGCACGTGCTGGTACACCACCTATAAAAATTTTGAAATCAAAAATAATTTAGTTATAAGCATATAATATTCATTTAAAAGTTTTCTCCAAAATTTTATAAATGCAAATGAAATTATTTGCATTTAGTTTATATGTTTATATGTTAAATTTTATATTTTTACATGCAAAAATTAATTTTTTTTACTATATTTCTACTAAAAAAAACCACATACAAACATAAAATAAAGCAAATTTATTATTTAAATGTCTACTAGGACATATTATACTGGTGTCCAAGTCCTGTTTTATGTTGTTATTTTTATGCTGTTGTTATTTTGATTTTATTAGCGACCAAAATAATGTAATTCATTTTAATAGTATTATTGTAAACCTTATTTAAATTTTGTTTTTAGCACAAGGTGATGGTAAACCTGATGATGA
>NW_019385498.1:114828-140609 GCF_000671375.1 Centruroides sculpturatus | reverse complement strand
AGCTGGCCGTATATTTTTTAATATTTTTAAAAAATTTGGAGACTTAAAAAACATTCCAAAAATTCAAAAAAAATGTAAAACTATATTACTTTTCAATAAAATTAACTGAATTAAGTTTGAATACAAGTTTATTTTAAGCTTTTATATGAATTTCTTTCAGACATTCGAAGTAATTTATTAAGCAGCCTATTTCTTTTAATTTCTGCAAACTTTTTTTATGCGGTTTTAAGTTAATTTTAATTCGTTGTTTTGGTTTTATGCGATTTTAGAAAATTACGGAATGTATCCCTACTTTTTCAAGGCAAGTAAAGTCTTTTTTTATGCGAATTTTTTTTTATGCGCTTTTCTGTAGAATGTATCCACCGCATAAAACGAGACCTTACAGTATTATATTTATTCATAAATAGAATTTTATTTATGAATAAATAGAATTTATTCATAAATAAAATTTTGAACACCATATTTGCTCTGGTTGCCATATGATAACTTGGTTTCCAAACAAGCTACCAGTAGAGTCAGTCACCGATGATCAACTTCCTGTACTTCCTATGTTAAAAAAAGTTGATGGCCCAGTCAATCAACGACAAAATTACCAATTCAGTAGTGGAGCAGAGATTCACCTCACATCATTAGACATCACAACCCTAATCATCGGTGACATTGTTAATCAAATTAGATTTCAATGTGTGTAATATACTACTTCCAGTTTTTGTTACATGCCACAATTAAATTTAAATCAAATTAATTAATAAAAACCATGTTAATTGAAATTTGCATAAGTGACATCCATGAATCTGTGTTTAAAGGTGCTTAACTCAAATTAAATAACAAAAATTTATTAATATTTAGTATTTATTAATACTAGGTAGCCAGTTAATTATAACTAAACATAATAAAATAATAATTAAAACTCTGGCATTTAAACTGAAACTGAAACTAAAAATTAATTAATTAATTAAAATTAAAATCAAATCAATTGAAACATATTTCAGAAAGTGTGAATAAAGTATTTGTTGTCTGTCTTGATTAATTTGGTTATACTGTATTTCATCCAGGGAAAGTCAAGTCTTTATTTATAGCCCTTTTTTGTAAAGCGATGGTTTTGGTTTTGGTTGACAGTGACAGAACATTTTGTTTTTAATATATATATATATATATATATGTATGTGTGTGTATGTGTGTATGTGTGTAAAATGGATATAGATATAGATAATATTATATCATATATAACATTATATTGCATTTGTAGGCATATTTTTATGCATGAAATACAGCTGAAAAGGTAAAAAAAGTTTAGTTTTGGTGGTTGGAAATGGATTAATCCATTTTACATTGTTTCCTATGGGAAAATTTGCTTTGATTTAAGAACAAATCAGTGAAAAACTTTTAAGAATGAATTAAGCAGCCTATTATTATTGCTTTGATTTAAGGCAAATCAGTGAAAAACTTTTAAGAATGAATTAAGTTCATAATTCAAACTTTGACTGTATTAAACTGAGTTTGTGTTTAATGATACATTATATTGCACTCTTACTGCAGTGGTGTTTGCCATCATAATTTCATACTTGTAATAAAATACATAAAATACTCCATTATGTACAGTTTTTTGAATTTCAAAGAATTTATGTGATATAATGTTCTATTCCCATTATATTGTGTAATATTAAAATTTAATTGTATTTATCAATTTATTTGAATAAAACTCTAACATTTGATTACACCAATATTGTGTTTATTTCTTTACAAAATATCCAGTGCTTACTAAAATTTAAATTTACCTGCAAAAGAACTGTTAAAATATCTAATCAATACAAATTTAAAATACATTCATTGCATTATGTAAAAACTCTTATTTTCAATTTTATACTGATTATTCTGGATTTTCTTTCATCAAAGTTATATTGTTAAATATTAGTAAAATAATATTTGACAGAAACTTTATTTTCTTTTTTAGTACTTTGCCAAATGTACACTGGCTTGTGATGTAAAATATTTAAAATAGCCAAACACCTTAGTATTTCCAGCAACGAAGTATTTAATAAAAATAATAATGTTTTTGATGTAAAATGTAATTCTTTAAGTGGATTATGGTCAGAAAGGTATGAAAAATACTACTTTAATACAATGCAGTCTAAGAAACTATTTCTGATAAACACAATCAACAAAAAAGTTACTATATTGGTGTTTAAACATACAGTAATACCTCGACTTACGCTACCCTGACTTACACGAACCCGGAGTTATGCGATTTTCAAATCTCGTCGATTCGTCTTTTGTTTGAGTGCCAAGCAACTCTCGATTACTTAATCCCCCACACTATTGTTTGGCTTACATGTTCAGACGTGTCGTGCGGAATCGACACATAGCCACAATTTATTTTGTGTTATTTATTTCTGTGTTTGTTATATCTACGGAGACTTGAGAGACTCTATGTGGTGATTTCTTCTAACGTGAACGAATCAAAAGATGAGATAAGATTAACGAGAACATTTATTAGCTTACATACATCCGACTTGGGTTTTACACAAATTGCGAAATTATACCCCGACTTACGCGGTTATCGCTTGGTCCCACCTATCGCATAAGTTCGGGGTATCATTGTATATAATTTACAAATTCAAATATAACTTTAGTGAATGTCAAAATTGTATAAAAGAGTGTAATTGAAAGAAAATCTTTCATAAATGAATTTCTACTTTATAAATGTACTAGATACTATTACTTGAAATTAATAGAAACACTATAAATACAAAACTTAATTTTCTAAAAAATTCAATTTTAATTTTTTTATTCAACTTATAAATTTTTTTTATCTAATTTCATATTCTATTATATTGTTTGAAATCATAAATAATTTTAAAATTTTTTATATTTTAAAATTATTTTGAATATTTTTCTGATTGGGGTGTTAGCAGTAAATTTGTACATTTTCCCCTCTTCTTTTTTAAATTATGAAAATATAATTTCTCATTTAAATAATTCAAACCTTCTTAATTGAAGTCAATAAGTTAGATTATGCAATAAATAAATTACAGTGAAACTAATAATTTTTATTTAAAATTAAAAAAACAAAAATTATATTATTTAAAAAGAACAAAGAATAGAAAAATAAATCTTCAATTGTACGAGGGCTATTTTTTAAATAATGTTTTTTAATAAGAATAAAAATACTGTAAATATCATTAAAATATATTTTTTCCCATATTCTACATACTTTTATCTACTTTTCTACATAATTTCCATTTTTTTTTTCAAACATTTGTCATACTGCTCAAAAATTTTTAAAATTCTGCCAAAGAAATCTGCCGCCTGACGTCGGAAGACATTAGGCCACGCTGCTTGTCTTGTAGGGCACAGCGGAGTTTTCTCAAGGTCACAATAAACATCAGAATTGATTGTTGTGCCTCTTGACATAAAATCCACTAACAAAGTTCCTTTCTTATCCCAAAAGACAGTTACCATGATCTTTCGTGCTGAAATCAAATAACAGATCGTATCTTACAGTTGGCGGGCAACTCAATTTTCTTAAACATTATAAACTTCTACAGTTCAGCACACAGACAGACAATACGGCTGCAAATGGCATCTAAACACGCGCAAAGCATGCTGAAAGCAGATGCTCATTCACAAACAAACCTTATTTAAAAAATAGCCCTCGTATTAATTATTTACCTGAAATGTGTAATTTTATGTTGTGGGCGTTCACTGATATCATCTAAATTGCTTTCAGCTTCATTTCCAGTAAAAATAGAAAGCTTTGGATCTGTGAGCATTATAAATTCCTCTACCTATAATAAAATATTGTTTAAAAATATATATACATTTTACTTATTTATTTGATCTAAGATCAAATAAAATCTTAAAAATTTACATACAGTCATAATAACTTAAAAGTACTGACAGTATGTAAATCATCAAAAATTACCAGATTATACATAATTTGATCCAATCAACTGATTTAATGCTTTAAAAAGTAAGTAAATTGCAATCTATTATTCATTTAAATTTAAAGACTTATTTGACAACTTTTAAGTACAGTCTCAGTTAAATCAAAAGTATTACAAACTTTGAATTTGTTTAAATAAAAAACAGGATAATCCTTGAAATGAGCATAAATAATTCAAATCAGAAGCAGTATAAAGTGTCTTTCAGTTGTAGATAACTTAATATCTGTAAATGAAGTTAAAGTTTTCAAGTTTCCTAAGAGAAAAATAGATTCACTCCATTTTCATTATGAAATAGTCATGCTGTAAATCAAATTAAGCACCTTATATTAATAATTAAATTAATCTAAATTAATCTATGAAAAACCCCTCAAAGCAGATTAATTTTATTAAAATTTATAATATCTGAGGATCAATCTGTAAATAATCAGCATTCTTTATTCATTTTTGTGTCCTGGAATAACATGATGATATTAGTATTGACAGTTTTTTTGTAAACTATTTGATCATCAAGAAGTGATAAACAAAATTCCATTTATAAATGATATTGAAAATTGCATTTTTTTTCTTAAATTTATCCTTACATCTGTACTACTTAACACACTATTCATCTCTAATAAATTTTTTATCCATTAAAAAATGCTTTTTATATGCAAAGTACTAAAATCAGTTTTTGACAGTAAGTTCCTATAAGACAGTGTTTCTTAAGAGAGGGCTGTGGCCCCCTGGGGGTCCATAAGAAGTTTGCCAAGGGGGCTGCCAAATTATGCAAAATTTCCTTCAGAATATAATAAAAAGAAAATTGATGTATAACCAAATATCATATTGAAAAGTGAAATAAGAAAGATAAAGTTTTCATATTTAGTATTTTTTTTTATTTCTTATTTCTTCCTACATACAACTTTGTTAGTACAGAAGAAATAGATGCAAATATGCTACTTACACCGCAGTATTTACTTCTTTTCTTCCAAAGTAATTCTAAGAAGTTAATGAGTTTTTATGTTTAATTGTGAAGTTTGAATGTTATTTATATAGATAATGAAATAATGTTAAGTTATGTTTTACATTTATTATATAAAAAATAAAGCAATAATAAAAAATCAATTTATTATAGATAATTTAACAAATATAAATTATTAAAAAAAATGGGAGTCACAAAAAAATTATGAAATATTTGATGGGCTGCAAGTATAAAAAGGTTAAGAACCACTGCTATAAGAGATCAATACCATTGTTATTGTACTGTTTATGGGTTATGAAAATTAATAAAGAAGAGAGAAATTTTTATGTATCATCATCTTATTTTACAAAGTTTAGCAAAAATAATCCTTTAAAGATTTTTCTTAATCTGGAAATTTTATAAATTCATTAAAAAGAAAATTGTGCATATCAAGAAAACCTCTTTACTGAATAAAATCTTAATCAAAAAGAGCAAGTAAATGTGTTCCTGAGATGTAAAAAGGTACTTTTTATCACTTTTTGTGGTGAAATAACTTATCAGAAAATCAAAACTATCATTATTGTGTCATTCCTGAAAAGTGAAAATGTTACAGATTTGTCTCAAATTCTTATAAAATAATTACTCCTTTTGTTTCAGTTTAATTTAAATTTTAAATTAATTTTTTAATTAAATTAAATCATCCTTTTAAATTGAATTTTAATTGTTTTGTTTGCTGTTTGTTCCTGAAAATGGATGAGTTAACTGAAATTTTTGAACTCTAATTAAAATTTATTACCACTCTAAGTAAATTATTATATTAAATACTGATTAATAAACTGAACATTCCAATCTTATATAAATTATCATTAAATAATTTTTCTATCTTTTAAATCAAATAAATTAAATGAGTTACATATATATAAATAAATATATATTATATATAAAAAAATATTTGTAAAATTTAACAATGGAATTGGTTTTATGATAAGTTAAAAGGTTATATTTTTAAAAAAGTAAAAGTTAAAAAATTTAAAATAGGATTTTACACAGACTTCAACTTTCTTCTAAAAGGAACCAGCTTTATTAGTTTAATAAATCCAAATGCATTTCATCCTAACTATAAAGGGCCTCTTCAGTGGATATAATATCACAATCCATACCAATGTTTGCCTTACAAACATCATGATTTTGATAACAAACTACCTTGTGTGAAGATGTACTTATACCTCTAACTACATTATTCCAGCATGCACCTACACTCATGCCAGAATTTAAATTAATAGCATTTTTCTGCATAACAATTATGTAGTGTTCTTTAATTCTTTATTTATGATATTTTTTCTCCTTATTCACAATTTTTATGTTATTTATATTGATATTACAATTATTTTTCTGACAATGATGAAATCATGGTAAATTATTAATTTTTAGTCTTATTGCTTCCATATGCTCTGACAATCACTTTCCCAACTGGCATTTAGTCTCCCCAACATAATATTTTGGGGATACTAACTGACAGTAATATAGCCTTTTAACTTATATTATATATAACTTAAATAAATAAATTTTTGTCTAAAACTATTTTGTGTATTTAAAAGTAATTTAAAATTGATCTATTTACTTATTTTTATATAAAAAAACTTCTTACAGCATTTTCTGGATCTCCAGAAAACATCTTTAAATCAGGATCATCAAGTAATTGTCTACATTCTTTACATTTCATTGGTGGTTGCTTATTTTCAATGATTTTTTTTGAGATTATCTCATTTTCACTAAAAGATTACATAAATATTATATATAGCATACCACATATAAATTAATATTTTGCTAATAAATAAATAACAAAACATACTTATTTGTGATTTTCTGTTTCTTATTTTGAAATTCAATTTCTTCATTATCAACATCTGAATATATTACTCTATTATTTTTATCATGCTTCTCTTTATTTCTCCTAAATTTTAAAAATATTTTTAGATTACAAAATTTTAATTAGAATTAATGTAAAATATATATGTACAGTATCATATGAACACATTGTACAGTACATTATAAAAATTAAATAAAACATAAAAATTTATTAAATTAATAAATTAAATTAAATTTATCTGTTTTATTACTTTTATGTAAGTCCTTATTTCTTTTAAGTCATTTCACATTTATTTATAACTAGCTTACCTATTGCACATTGCTGCAATCTCAGAAGAAAGGAAATTCAAGCAAACTCGTTATGATAAAATTCAATTTACATTTTATCATTTTTATTGAAACTTATTATTATTATTCATTTTCATCGGAAAAACATTTCAAAGTGTTGTTTCAATTCTATTTATTTATTGGAGTGTTCGTGGATACACGATATTTTTTGTTTTTTCGTCTGGTGCGTACACGAATAAATCAGAAGGTTTTCTGACATGTGAGCTGGCCACATACAGTTGTCCATGCGAGAAGCACGGATTCTCCAAATTTAGCCCACACACTCGCAGCGATTGTCAGAAGTGCGATATTCCCCATTTTTATATATATATTTTTTAATCCTTTATAATTTTAATTATTTAATTGCTCCTTCCTCTCTTCCTTGGCATGTTGTGAAATTTCTGATAGTTGGATAATAAACCGTTTTATTGTAATTTGTCTTTTTAAATTATTTTGAGTCGATATTAAAATTTGGAAAAGGGGGGATACCTAGATCGGTAAAATACGCGAATTTCTTCCTACAACTTCGGTTGTTGTTCGGGGTACAGTTAAGGTTTTAACGAAGTTCGAGCGAATACATAATTAGCAAAAAAAAGTTGAAATAAAGTGATTAAACAAAAATTATTACAAATATCGTCAATAACAGTTCACAAATGCATATATAGAGATATTTTTTGAAGGGGGGAAATGGTCTTCACAATTTGAAATCGATCGAACACACAGTGCTCGAATGCTCGTGTAAACGTGTGCCATCTATCATAGGATAAATGCCAGAAACCTTCATGGGAGTATATTAAACAACTTCTCAAAGTTTAACGGCAATCAGATAAACGGTGTAGTAATGCATGAAGGACACACACACACATTCATTTTTATATATATAGATACATGCACTTCATGATCCAATGCTAGATGTATTTACAATAGGATCATCTAACTATTATTTTGTGTTTAATAGTTTCATTTTTTTCTGCCACTTTTTTTATATACACTTCTTTTTTAAATTTCATATTTAATATAAGAAAGAAAAACATGAAAATCAAATATTATTTCATTTTTGAGCAAAGATAACATTTATTTTTCACTTACAAGATTTCACTTAAAAGATATTAAATATTTAATTATTAAAATTCATACATGCTGGCAACATGATTTTCTTCAAAAAAAATTATATTAATAATTTAATCAAAATTAGCATTGTCATAACACAAAACAACCAGCAGAGTTTTATTTACACATTTAGAATACAGTTTGGGCTTTAGATTATTTTACATACTGTAGAAAGACAAAAATCACTTAAGTGTTATTCTTAAGAAATTTAGATTTTAAAATATTATAAAACTTCATTTGTCATTAACAATAAAATTAGTTTTACCCTTTTCTTTTTGGACTGTTTTTAATTTTTAAACTTTCTCTACTAATCATCATATAATATGAGAAAGAAAACATTAATTATGCATGATATTTGATGATTTACCTTTATCCATAGAAAATTAAAGCATAATTGTTCTACAACTTTTGTAAAGTGTAGTGAAAAAAATATTTCATAATTAAATATCTAATCTATACAGTGGGTGATCGGTTAACGAACATAATTCATTCCAAGACTTTGTTCGTTATCCAAATTGTTCGTTAACTGATTATCGATTTACCATAGGTTTATGGAAATTTGATTAATTCGTTCTGGAGACTCTAAAAAGTAAAAAATATATACTTTTTTACTACGTTTATTTACATATAATAGTAAAAATACATATATATGTAATCTTGCATTTTTATTAGTCATGTTTTTTCCGCTTGTGGGGGTTAAAGAATCTGTCCAATGTCGATTTTTTCTCTTTTTATCAGGATTTTTCAGAAGTAATTAATAGTATTGTAATTGTAGAGATTCCCAACCCCATTAACCTTATTCTGGTTTAGATGCCACTTGGATTATCGTTGTTCTGACATTCTCCCACTTCTTCAAAAGATCTTTAGTAGTAGATGTCGACATTGGTCCTCTTTTGTCTTCTTCTTTTTCAAAAGAAAACACATCTCGCTGAGTTTCTTGGTATTCTTCATTTGAGAGTTCTTGGAGTTCTTCTGTTATCAGATCAGTTTCAGGTTCCATTATGAGCTCTAAAATGATCTTTATTTCTCAGATGTGATTTTCATTAATCAATTAGCAGCTTAAGACTTCTTGATATATCTTTCATAGCTAAGATTGTGCCTACTGTAGACCTGTTCAAGCCATTCTGTCTAGCAATATTAGACATCTTTTGCCCACTTTCTACCTTGGCTATTATCTCTTGCTTGGTTTCTACAGTGAGCACAGTTCTTGACACTCCTCTTTTTAGGCTCCATAATATTATCAGTTTCTTTTTTAAATAAAAAGTTCAGAAAAGCACTTACAAAAATTCAGAGAACAGAAATCAACTAGCCCACAAAAAATTATTTAAATGCAAGGCCCTGATGAAATTCGAAATTTGGTGATAAAACGTTAACGAATATCCGATGAGACATTTAAACTTTCATCTTTCATAAATAAACCCCGATGCAAAACTTAACAAGTGCACGTCCGACAGTCTCGCGAATACTATAAAAAATTATTTGTCAGAAAGGTAAACAAAAAGCTGGAATTACAAGGAAAAGTTTCAAAATTTGGAGGAATATTATACTATCTGATCGGTATTGGGTTGATGTCGATGTTGACGTCTCCTGCGCTCTGAAAGGTTTTGAATTGTTACCCGAAGACACGAGAAAATCAATCGGTTTTCGTTATTTTCCGTCGCTTCTTTTTATGTTTGTTCAGTAAAGTGTTTGTTAACTGAACATGTGTTCGTTGTCTGATCATAAAAATCTTTTCTGAAAGTGTTTGTTATCCGATTTGTTCGCTATCCAAACTGTTCGTTAACCAATCGCCCACTGTAAATTGTCATAATAGTTTTTTAAAAAAAATTATTACACAATGGCAAACATTGATTAGACAAGTGATTTAAAACACAACCTTTAGTATCAAATAGTAAATTAACAAATAAGCAATTTTTTTTCACTATTTTAAAACAAACATAAAATTATAAAGTAATTACCTCTATAAACAATTTGATATTCTAGAACCTAATTGCTTTAAAATTTTATATTAAACCTAAAGATAACTACTGAAGGTGGCTGAGAACATTTGTTTTCTGTTAATTTATTTTGATTATATTAAAGATTGTTGTTTTGTTTGTGATTATTAAAAAAAAATAATAACCATCACATATTGTATAAAGTATATTGTAATATTGATATAGACTTTTTAGTTTACATGAATTTAAAATAACATTTATGTAAAGTAAAAATTATACATCAACATCCAATAAGATATTAAAAAATCTAGCAATATGAGTTGCATGATTTTCTGTAACTTTCCTGGATGTTATGAGTTTTTATTAAAAAAAACTTTTATATTATTAAGCAAGAAATATTGGGTTGTTCGGAAAGTAAGTTCGTTTTTTTCCCATGGAAAAAAACACAATATTTTTATAATAAATAAATATTTTATTGAATTATATATTGATCATTTTGGTCAAATACATGTTGTCATCGTCTCTGGTAGTAGCATGATTTCACATTAATAAAAGTTTTGATCGTTGCTTACAAAAAACTGATACAAGTGATTTTTGACATTGTCATTTCAAGTAAATGTCTTACAGTTAAAAAAAATTTGTATAAACCGGAACAAGTAATAATCTGAGTGTGCTTGATCTGGCGAATATGGTTGGTGTGATAGCACCTCCCATCTAAGTTATAACAGTTTCTGACAAGTTACCAAACTTGTGTGAAATTTGACATTATCGTGGTAAAACACTACACCTGTTTTGTTGATCAATTCTGGCCGCCTTTTCTGTTTGATGATATTACTCAATTTGTTTACTTGATGGCAATACACTTTCGAACCAATTGTTAAATTGTCTGGTTAAAGCTTCAAAAAAAAAAAAAAAAATTCCTTAAAATTCCATCAAAGAGAACATCTCTCTTTGGTGGGATTTTAAGGGAAACATGTGGAACCCATATATCAAGCTTCGAAATGAAACCAATTTGTTTCAAGTAATCATAAACAGTTCAATTTGACAAATTTAATCTCTTAGTGATTTCACGTGTTGTTATTCGGCAGTTTGCTTCAATCAGTACCTTTATTTTGTTTTCATTGGCTTCAACTGGCCATCCAGAACATGGTGCATATTCAATATTGAAATTGCCAGAACGAAATTTTGTAAACCAGTTTTGGCACTGTCGTTCTGTCAATACATCTTCTTCATACATGTCACACAATTTTTTTCTTGCTTGAACAGCATTCTTACCTTTTTGGTAATAAAAAAGCAAAATATGCCGAAAATGATGCTTTCGATCTTCCATATTTGATGGGACACAAAAAATAAACAATTGCACAAAATCAAACAAAATTTTTTACAAATAAGCCTTAAAATGCTAGCTGTCAAACTATATAATGATAATACGGTTTAGAATGAAAATGGCGGAAAAAATATGACTAATCTATCTAGTGGTAAAAAAATGAACTTACTTTCCAAACAACCTAATAAAATTGTATTTGGTGCCACTTGTTATCAGATTTTGTTATAAAAAATTTTTAATTTTTAATTACTACAATTTGGCAAAAAGCTTAATTTTGAGGGTAGGGATGAGTTTTATAAAAAAAGTGTAAATGTTAATAACAAATAAAATCTTCATTAAGTCCTACCCTTCTGCAGATATGACATATTGACACCCTTTTATCTCCTCACCCTCTCAACCTTTCACGGCCATTAATTTTAATAACATCAATGCCCCTCATATACAAGCCACCATGCATAACTTTATTTCTTAATCTTTACTCCATCCTGAGATATGAAGCAAAATAAACACCAACACATACACATACAAGGAATTTTTTGCTGCTTTTTTTTTTACTTTTTTGAGTTCAATAAGTCTCAAAACATGAAGATTTGCAAAAAACATGATTCCAATACTTTCCCTTGTTATGTATACATAACAGCCAGGAAAGTAAAATGTGAACAATTGAAAAGACTATATTTGTTACACCTAACTGACAATTTTCTAAAATTAAATTTTATTAAAATATAAAAAAATATTACAGTAAAGCATCAATTATCCGACCCCCGATTAACCGTCACATTGGTTAACCGATCGTTCTAGTCGGCAAATTTCAAATGTCCGCTAGTGATATAGCACTACAATATTTGGCTATGTCTTGGCTACTTTAATATTATTTTTGTTAAATTTTTGCGTGTTTTAGCTGGCAACATCAGCTCAACCATTGAAGGGAGGCCAGTATTTAAACGAGACTTAATTTTCTAATTACGAGTGGTTGTTTGTTTTGTGAACAATAAAATAATTTAAAAATAATTTTTAACAATACCACAGCAACGATTATTATAAAAAAAAAATTGTTATGCTTAACATCAATGAAAATTCAATACGAAATAGGTTAATAGCGATATACTAATATACTAATTACATGAGATATACTAATATCCTAATATGCTATACTAATAATGTATTTTTTTCATTCTTTTTGGTTACCCAACCAACCTGCGTCCCAAATTGAGTCGGATAATCGATGCTTTACTGTATATCACTTTCACATTGAGATGTGAATATTTACTGATAGTTGATATTTCTAAAAGTAAAATTATACCTGCCAAGAACAATGTAATTAATAGTAGATTGTGTTTCAAGTAAATTTGATACTGACAATGAACTCATAAGTTATCACCATCAAATTAACTTGATACTTCCAGCAAAACAAATGTTGTTAATATATCATTTTTATATTCTCAAATACTGTATTTATATGTATGTAATAAATAAATATATTAATAAATCTTACATTTGTTTGAACATATCTTTTATAGTGATGTCAGCTGCTTGATTCTTTTTCTTATTTCGTTTAGATACTGAATTTTCACTTTCTAAATAAAAAGAGTAATATGCCTATTTAGTATTAACAAGCTAAACAATGAACTGTTAGACTTTCTTTAACATGGCTGTATTTAACTAATATATTACAATAATTATAATTTTTTATTTCTCTGTTGCATAAATATAAACCTAATTAAAAACATCTAGCAATAGTTCATTATTTGGCTAATTTTTAATATGTTTAATTTATTAAATTAAAATATGTTAAATTAAAGATAAAAATAGTCTTTTTGAAAAGTCATATTCTTAAATTGACTTCTTGATTCATAATTCATATTCATCTATTATACTTTTAACATACCTAAATTGATGATCTATGTATGAAATATAATTAGAAACTTTAATTCTAACTAAACATATTTCCAATTTTTAATTTAAAAAAACTACCAAAAATAAAAACATACGTTTCACTGCATTTTTTCGATCTTTGAAAACAACCTTCTCAATTTCTAAAAGTTTGGAATCTCTTCTTTTTTCATTTTTATTGTTGTTATCTTCATTTTCATTATTCAAATCATTTAATTCATTGTCAACCAATCTGTGAAATCCTTTTTTGTTGAATACTTCATTTTCTGTATCACTGCAAATCTAAAGATTAAATTTACAAGTTTATTGGAAAATAAATACAAAAATGTCATGTATTTACAAAAAATAAAAGTATCATATCAATATTTAATAACCTAATAATTGAACAGTTTCTAAACCCAAAATATACTTGTATCAAAAATTAAAGCAATAAACACAAAACTTGTGTAAAATTACCACTGTGAAATGAAAGTAGCTGAAACTTATAAATATACAATTTTTTCACTGCTGGACTAACCCTGAGATTTGTAAGGGATTTTTTTAATATTAATTTGCTTATGCTTTAATTTCCTCCAAACCTTGTTTGCATGATATATTCTGCACTTCTAAACATTACTAATATATATATTTAAGAATACAGTAGAGCATCGATTATCCGACCCCCGATTAACCATCACATCAGTTAACCGACCGTTCTAGTCGGCAAATTTCAAATGTCCACTAGTGATGTGGCATTACAATATTTGTCTTTGTCTTGGCTACTTTAATATTATTTTTGTTAAATTTTTGCATGTTTTAGCTGGCATCAATGGCTCGACCATTGAAGGGAGGCCAATATTTAAACGAGACTTAATTTTCTAATTATGAGTAGTTGTTTGTTTTGTGAGCAATAAAATAATTTTAAAATAATTTTTAATGATACGATAGTGACGATTATTATTTTTTAAAAAAAATTGTTAGGCTTAACATCGATGAAAATTCAATGCAAAGTTGGTTAATAGCGATATACTAATATACTAATTACATGGGATATACTAATATACTATACTAATAATGTATTTTTTTTGGTTATCCGATTTTTCAGTTATCCGACCAACTTGAGTCAGATAATCGATGCTCTACTGTATTACAAAAAATGATCAATAATCAAAGCATTTTATATTTAAGTGTAGTATAGTATATGGTAAAGCTCTCTTTACTAAATAATACTATACTATTAGTTTTACAGTACAAATAATATATACAGTAAGTTTTCATTAAGATTGTTATTTCTCTTATAAAATTATTATATCATTTCAAATATTTTTAATCTGCTAATTAAAATATAAATGTTAATTAATATTTTTCTCCAAAACTTTTCATTCATTCTGTAAAATATTTATCATAAGTCATCAAAAATATTCAAATTTATCAAATCAGAAAAATATTCTACCTCCATTTCTTCATCATTGTCAATTTCTTTTGAATATTCTCTGAAAATAAAATAAATTTATTAAAATAGTTCATCTCAATATATTTAAGATATTTACAGTCAAATAAAGAAATCACATACAATGTATATTCTTTAGCTTATTCAATAAGATGTAAGATAAAACTGTTATAATTGAACTTTTTATAAACTTAAAAATTCTATAACTTGATAATCTCTTATTAATATTTACAACAATCAAATTAAAAAAAAAATTTATTATGCATAGTAGTATCTAGGCAATTACACAAGTTATTCTAATTAGACAACTGTGTTTATCTTATTAATAAACAATTATTAAATTAAAAATTCTGAAATGAAAAAGTAATTAAATCAAGACCTGTCAACATGTTAATAAAGTGCTTTGGTAATTACGCAATTCTGAGCTTGTTGCATTGCATAAAATTAAAATAATAAATAAGTTTATAAAATAATTGACTATGTCTGTTTGCAATAATATTGGAAAATACACAGTACTTACAGTTTAACACTTCCAAAAATATTTAATTAATTTTTGAATTTTATCATATATAAAAATCTAAAAAAGACATAAATGAGTAAAATTTAATTTAAAAAATATCTGCAACTTCAGATAATCCCACGATATAAAAATCCATCAAAAAAAGTTAGTTAAATATAAGTAAAATCAAGAAAAAACTAAAACTTCCAAGATAAGGAAATTTCTGTTGTAAAAGTCAGGTATGCGATCATGTGATGCCCATCTCCACACCTTGTGTAACCAAAGTTGGTGAGATTGAAATAAATGCTAAATTCCAGTAGAAGTAAAAACAAGTAAAACAGCAAAACCATATTTAAGACAAGACTATCTCTCAGAGACGGAATCACTTTGATGCTCGAGACAGGTCTTGTTCTCATTCTCCTATCTTCTTTGATATCGCTGCTTTTGGGCACGATCATTCAAACTTCGCCGGCCATGACCACGAGATCGTCCACAATTCAACTTCGATCAAATTAACTTATCTAATCCAAAATTTCTCTCTGTTGCGTGTCGGCCCAGGTTGAATTTTTGTCGATGCATAGTGAAAAGTTCCCGTTTTTGAAAAAAATAATCCTGTGGCTATTGTATCGTCCAAAATTATTTTTTTATTTCGCATAAACAATATACAATTTAACCCGATTATAATGTCATCGAATGTAATGACAACCCTAATATAATATCTAATTTTTATCAGTCTTATGATTTTACTATACTAGATAATGTTAAAAAAACCCACTTGTAACGACATAAAACCATTTTAACATTATATTTGAAGAACTCCCAAATTTACAAAATTAGATTACAAATTTTATTTAACATAGAAGAAACTACGTGTTCAGTCCTAAGGTCAGAGTTCACTTCTTAGAACGACTGTGGGTGGTACTCTCCCCTACCTGACTTCGGTGGGATGAGGTGGCTGTTTTGCCTGTTTGTAGAAGAGGATCACCATTTTATATTTTATTTTGACTCGATTCTCAGTCCCCTGACTACCTACGAGTCTGGATTTTTTTATGCGCAAATGATTTGGGCACCTAATACTCTGTGCCAAATATCAACTCTCAACATGTACTCCTTCATACCTCTATGCTGGTAAGAACGAGTGGCAGTACGATTTTATAAACAAGACATAGTCTTGTCAATAAACATTGGCATGTGTCTAGGACAATAAACTTGAACAGGGGCAAAGATGAAACACAACACCATGTAATTTATGCTAATTACCTTCTAATATTAAAAAATTAAAATCTTCAATAAATTATAATTAAATTAAAATTTTTTGACTGAATTCAACTAGAAACATATTGGAAAGTAGACTAAAGTAAAAATAGCAGTTTCTTGATGTTAAATATTTATCAATTAATTTTTTAATTTGGTGCTGGATTGACTGTGGGTGTGCAATTTATATTCGAGTGAGCACACGCTTGATGACGAGTTAAGAAAGTTTTATTGTTCATGGATAATGCTCCAGGCCATATACTTAACCTTCAGGAAATCCCTAATAGCCATTTAAACATCAAGAATATTTATTTGTTGCGAACACATCAATTCTCCAATCAATGGACCATGGCAGTATTGCAATGTTTAAGGCATAATATCCACAGACAACCTTTAAACATATGATAGAAGCAATTGATACAACAATGCTGGTGAAGATGCTTTGATGGTCTTTCAAACTATAGCAAACTGAGCAAATGATGTCCAGTAGATAAGTCTCTTGTAAAGCTATGTTTAAATGGAGAGTTATCAACTATATGAAGAACTACATATGTATGTAGACATTTTAACATAAAATTTGGACTATGAATATTTAGAATATGGAAATGAATATTGAAAATAGGAATATGGACATGATATTAATATAGCATGAAATAGTAAATAACACCAACAAAACCTTCAAAAGAATACTAGTAAATATAATTTAATATAAATATGTTACAACAAATATTTTTGATGTAACATATTCAGACCACTGCCCTAGCAATATATGCTTCTGAAACTGGCATGGAAGCTAAACTACAGCAAGCCAGTCTCATTAGATGCACCCTTCGCACTGATCAGATCAAAATTTTAAAAGATCTAGAAATTTGTAAAACTGAACTAAAGGGGTAATGTATCAATTTTAAAGAGGAGGGAAACATCTCACATGCATGTCTTTTTAGATGATCTTGACAACATTAACAAGAAATAAAAATCAATTAATTCCATTAAGATTTGTAACAAATATATTCATTAAATTTTTTTGTTAATTTTTATTCTTAATGTTAACACATGGATGTGATTTTTATACTTATTTTAATACAGTAATACCCCAAACTTACGCGATAGGTGGGACCGAGCGATAACCGCGTAAGTCGGGATATAATTTCATACAAATAATGTTTAATTGGGGCTGGAGACTAAAAAAACAATAATTTAGAAATAAAATGTTTAATAAAATCTTAGATAATATATATGTATAACAAATTATACTATTATACAATTTTTCAGATTTACTTGATTATCACACCATAATTTTAACACTGTTTCCATCTCAGCAATAACACCGTGACATTTACGAATGATGCTTGAATTTAAAGATTGAGCATTTTTCGCAGCTTTGAGAGTTTTATCTTTACCTTTTATAATTGTTCTGACCGTCGATTCCGGTAGATCAAACTTCTTTGCCAATTCACAAATTTTCATTTTTGTATCAAAGTTAATAATGTTAACTTTACATTCCAAAGATAAAGTTTTTCTTGTTTGATGCAGAATAATCAGTTCTACTTTGTTTGGATGGCATAGTAGAGTCTCTCGAGTCTCAGTAGATATAACAAACACAGAAATAAATAACACAAAATAAATTGTAGTTATATGTCAATTCCTCGCAACACGTGTTGGAACACGTAAGCCGAACAATAGTGTGGGGGGAGTGAGTAATCGAGAGTTGTGTGGCGCTCAAATAAAAGAGGAATCGACGAGATTTGAAAATCGCGTAACTCTGGGTTCGCGTAAGTCAGGGTAGCGTAAGTCGAGGTATTACTGTATTTAATTATTCCAGCAATTTAAAAATTTAAATTTGATCTTTTAGTATTCTAATTCTATCAATTATTTTGACCTGAAGCAGATCCTATTCAAATCAAAAATGTTTGTCATAGCATATTTATATTAAATTATATTTGCTGGTATACTTTTAAAGGTTTTGTTAGTGTTATTTACTAGTATATAACTACTGTGGGAAGATTTAGATAGCATGAAATGATTTATAACTTCAGGTACAGAGGATCTGAAGTCCAATACAAAATCACAGTCGAAATTTTTTAATGATCACCATTTTAACAGCAATGTTTTACATCAGTATGTACAAACATGAAATTTACCGGACACATAGTATCTGGTAAATTTCATGTTTGTACATACTGATGTAAAACATTGCTGTTAAAATGGTGATCATTAAGGATTACCCTGAAGAACTTAGCTTCTACTGTACTATTTTAGATACGATATTTTGCGTTTTTGCGAGAAATCGAGCATATTTTTAGACCCATCTAAAGATTCTCTAATTAGTCTTGGAAGAGGGGGACCTAATTCATGCACCCAGTGAAAATGAGTAAGATCACCTATAAACTAATAATCTTAATCTTTGCTATCATTACTTTTTGCCTGAGCAACACCAGGCTCATCTGCTAGTATAAATATAATAATAAAACAAAATATAATTCTTTAAGTACAAAGTACATAATAATATTTACTACATATTATATAAACTATATTGAGAAAATATAAGCAAGTTTAGTTTCATAACAAATACATAATAATACATAAAAAAAACTTCAAAATTGTTTTCTTGCTTTTTCGTTTGCAAATCAGTCAATCACTCAATCACTTTCTTCAGATCAAGTTGACAAGCTATTGTTTTTTCAATTGATATAGTCAGGGGTAGATCTAGGTTTTTCAGGGCCTAGGGCTTATTGAAGTCCAATGGGAACCCATTTTTTTATTAATACAAATAATACTATAAATCATCATTATTATTATATTATGAATATTAACTATTTTTTTACTATACAATAAATGCTCATTGTTAATGAAAAAGTGTAAAAAATTTATGACTATAAATCATCATTATTATATTATTATGAATATTAACTATTTTTTTACTATACAATAAATGCTCATTGTTAATGAAAAAGTGTAAAAAATTTATGACAATAATTCAATTTTTGTGGGCCCTTGACACTTGGGAGCCCAGGGCTTAAGTCCTATTAGTTCCTATGTAAATCTGCCCCTGGATATAGTAATCAGAGTTAAGATGGTGGTGCTTCTTAAATAAGTTTTGATTAATTTTAGGTTTGAAAAACATCGTTCTGCTGTCGTTGTTGTTGCACTATTTGAAG
This sequence comes from Centruroides sculpturatus, assembly GCF_000671375.1. Taxonomy (NCBI): domain Eukaryota; kingdom Metazoa; phylum Arthropoda; class Arachnida; order Scorpiones; family Buthidae; genus Centruroides; species Centruroides sculpturatus. The sequence continues at coordinate 120,922 of NW_019385498.1, read as the reverse complement.
CTGTGGTGTGAAATAAAAATAGTTCAGCAACTTCGCTTATAGAAGTAACTTCTTTTACCTGACTATAAAAACACATTTTAAATCGTAGCAGTTGAGGTCCAAAACTAGGTGAATGTTGAAGGGATATGCCAATTGTAACAATTCTGATTATTCCAGAATATTTTTATCAGATAACGTGACAAGTTATACAGGCGATAAGCACTTGAAGTATACAGTACAATGAGTATTGTGCCGAATGGATTCAAATTTAATAGTTAATTGATTAATTATTAAATCCAAAAATTTTTTTATTAATGTTTTTACAAGTTTTTATTTTGTCCTTTCTAACTTGGTGCCCTCATGATTCGTGCACCTAGAGCAATTTGCTCCAACTGCTCTACGGTAGCTATGCCTCTGTATGGACATCATGAGACACTATAAACACAAAAATAAAACCATTTTTAAAAAGATGTTTAAATACATTAACTTTTTGATGATGCATGTTTGGTGACATAGAATGCACATTACATTCACAAGTTAACTTTTTTTCAGGTTTTGATGTCTTGAAAGTCAGGTACATTAGATTCAATAGCACATTAGGCTTGATAAAACATGGTATTTGATAGATTAATAATTCACATAAAAAAAAAAAACTTAAAATGTACTCACTGGAATACTTTTTACAGGTTTGAAGGATGATATAAATCAAGTAAAAAGCTCCACAATATTTTTAACATTTACATTGAACAAATCACCATACACTATTAGTTTCTAATAGTGTAAGGTGACCAGATTTAAACATTGGTGAATCGGGACAAAATTGACGGGTGGGGAAATAGTTATCTTGTTGAAGAAACTGTTATAGAGCAACAAAATTTTGTCATCAAAGAACACAAAAATTGTATTGTATTATATTTTTTTAATTTCAACATGTAAAATTTACAAATATAATAAATATATAATAAATTTTCTTTCATTTAAATAAAAAAAAAAAAGTAAGTTTAAAATGTGGGAGTCAGAGTCAACACATTTTTTTTGGACTTTGACTTCTTTGGCCAGAAATTCCTCCCAACTCTGACTCCACAGCCCTGATATCTAAACAAACCATATTCCATTCACAATTAGAAGTGAATAGTTCTGGGTTTCTTTTGCATCCACTTAAAACATAACAGCAATAAGACATACCATCAAATTTTATCATGTTAAGATGACTTCTTAAAGTAATAAAAACTAAAATGATGCTAGAGCCATATTTTTGATGTGGAAAAATTGTTACAGATAATATACAATGGCATATAATCAGCTTAATTAGTCAAAAGCTTTTTAACACACAATCTACAGATTGTATGTTGGAAAATACTATTATTTATATCAAGAGTATTTTATCATAGTTATTTTGTATTCTAATAAATGTACAAGAGCAGTTCAACTTCTGTTTGGAATTTCAGTAATGTTTATGGAACTGTATTTGCTACATAGTCTGAATTTTGCTACATAGTCTGTTTCTTTTTAAGTACTCTTACACAAACTGATGCTTCTCTCATCATTTTGGTCTTTAGGGTTGTGTTGGAGTCATTACATGACAACTCTCTGCAGCCAGAGACTTCAGCATTCCAGGTAAATCTTCTGTCTCCCAAAGCATTGTTGAAAGGCCATACCGGTAATAATTGCCGAATGACAGATCCAGACTGTAGGCCAGGTGATCCAGAATTTCCTAAGTCTGTTGATTGCCTCTACCATGTGCAAGGCTGTTCTTTGACACTAGTCAAAAGACTTCTATTCTATAGCCAAATGATGAAAGAAGTGTCAGCATGAGGAGGGGAGTTTGTAGAGAAAAAAACATAAATTGGGACTACATAGCACATGTAATTCTATTGCCTTTACTGAAATTCCAGACAGAAGTTGAACTGCCGTTGTATTTTACATTTNAACATTGGTGAATCGGGACAAAATTGACGGGTGGGGAAATAGTTATCTTGTTGAAGAAACTGTTATAGAGCAACAAAATTTTGTCATCAAAGAACACAAAAATTGTATTGTATTATATTTTTTTAATTTCAACATGTAAAATTTACAAATATAATAAATACATAATACTATTATAAATCTTTAAAACTCTTTATTCTTTCACATATTGAGTGAATTTTTTTAGTAGAGTGCTATCGTCGTTTAAAATGTCATGAAATTTTTTGCAAGAATTTATTAAATTATATTTCACACATAATATGGCTTTTAAAGTCTCAACACTTAATTGTGATTTAGGAGATGTCCACACTTTATTTACAATAGAAAAAACGCATTCAGTCACGGCATTGGTTCCTGGTAAGGACAGCATGTATTCCAGAATTTTTAATGCATTATTGTATGGAACAGTGTGTTTCAAAATGAAATATTTCTAACCATTTATTCTCTGTTGAGATTTGCCCAAGATTTAACCTTTTCCTTATCAATATATTTTTTAAATAATGATACCTCATTAAAAAAATCATTTTCAAAAATATTACTATCTGGAAAAGGTTGACTAATGTGATCAAATGATTTTTGCACATCTTCCCAATTAAGTTCTTGTTTTAGTATATATATAACCCAATGAAAATGTTCAATGTCATTGTAATGTACTGTACAGTCCACTCTTCTGAATAATCTAAGCAGTTACTATAGAACTTTTTGGCATGATTTATGAAATTTGCACGATTTATTGCACCTTGTTCTTCTGACTGACTTATACTTTTATGGATGGTTAACAAAAGAAAAAAGGGGGGCATGCTGCAGCTGCGCGCCCAAAATCATTTTCTGTCGATCTTTGTCACAAACACAAAGGGTTTTGTCGATGCAGCATTCTTTATTTCCAATTTTCACGCACACCTTGATACTGATACATGTGATACAAAATAATCTTTACAAATCTTAAGCATAAGACATAAGTTTATGATATAATTGACAGAAGTTTAATATTTCCAAAAGTCGGGACTTTTTAAAAACTGCAAGACAAACTGTTCCACCAGAAGCAGGACGTCTGGTCACCTTATAATAGTGCTCATTTGTTTTTACAAAGAAAACACAAATTATATGATTTTACAATTAAACACCACAGCAAATTTTAATGTGTTTAAAATTAAAAGCTAGTTTTTTTTATTAAGTTAATTTAAAAAAAAAAAAACTTCAAATTTTAACACTAGAAAAGATTATATATTTTGATAACTTAAAGAAATTTTGACTAATATGTATCTATTTACATCTATTAGAATCCAAGCTGAAATAATATTTAAATACTTGAAAAAACACACCTTTGATTCCAATACGAAACATTGACAATTTGAGAGACCTGAAACAGGCTTATGAAAGGGGCCGAAAACATTTGTTGGAAAGGTAAATGAGACCAGAGTCATACTCAAAGCTGCATTTTTCAAGTATCTATTTACATTGTTATTAAATAAACAAACATAATAAACACATATTTACAAAGGATATGCAATACATGGAAATTATGTTTATATACTGAATACACAAATTTATAGTATTTTTACTTTAACAATGCACAGTACAGTACATTACTAAAGCATATCAATTTAAATTTAAAAAAAATCTTATAAACTTAATTTTAAAAGAAAATTATACATTAGTGTATATCCCAAGTAATTGAATAATAAATAATAATTCATTAAAACAAGATTCTGAATACAGTGTATTATTTATAATCACATTTCCTAAGCCAAAATTATCAATTAAGTTACTTTATTTTAATTAAATTTACAGTAAGATAGGATTTTATTAATATAAATCAAAAAGGGATCAAAGCAAACATTTATTTAATTATTCGTCTTAAATGCATTAAATTTAATTGTGAAACTGATTAATTTCAGTCTGTAATGAGCTAAATCATTGATAGAAAACGTTTTATCATCTCACCTATCTAATAACGTATCCTTCATCTTTTTAACGTTAACAGGCATATTTAATTTCGAAAAAATTAACAAACAAATTATTTTAATTTACAATTGATTCAATAAACGTTAAAATTTCTTAAAATCAATCGCAAATAAGTGCAATACGCACGAAAAATTTCCCGCGAAAATGTCATAACTAAAAGGCGAAACTGCATAAAAAGAAATGTTATTTCATTAAAATTAAATAATATATAATTTATTTTAAATTACATTAAAATTACAACGCATTAGCTTTTTCGTTTATAATTTTTGCAATCCCGTATAAAATTCATATGGTTTTTCAAAAATAAATTTGAATTCGTACCACATTTTCTTTACAACAACAAACACGTGTGCGGTGAAATGGCGGCAAATCCGAATGACATTTTAACTTTCTCCTTATTTTGATCACTTTTTTGTTTTTTTTTTTTTAAATAAAATTAGGGAAATGTCACAAAGTAAAATATTGGAAGAAATTGTTCAGTGGAATTCCGAACAATGCCAGCAAAGATTGTGGGACGTCTTACCTCAGTTGATAATATCCTTTAAAAATAAAAGTCGATATAATTAATAAACACACAGTTATGTTTAGTTTATACATTAATTTTATTTTCTCCCGTGTGTAGTGTTACCACCCGTCCGGTTTTCACCTGGACAGTCCGGGAATCGACTCACTGTCTGGGTGAACTACTAATTTTGCCCGGGAATATTGTGCACGACATGTCAACCTTTTGTTTTTGCTTTTTTGCTTGATTCGTATTCGTACACGTCTCCAATATCCAATAGAGCTAAGTCATCCATAGTTGTTTTTTTCTTAATTTAGTTAGTTACGTTACTCCTATCCAAGTCTTCCCAGTCCCTAACTGTAACTGATTTAGAACTGGCATTCACTGCACATTATTCTTTGCATTATAAAATGACATTGCGCATGCGTCAGGAACTTCTGTTCGAACAAACCTCACCTGCCGTCTAGGTCAGCGATTTTGAAAAGGTGGTAACACTACCCGTGTGGCACTAAGAGGGCCTTTTTGTTAGGTCCATTATGGGTTCAGGCAGGCCCACGATAGGAGTGGCTGGACAGGGTCCAACATATTTGGGACAGTTTGTTTTTGTTAAGTTATGGCAATGCAATACTTGGGCAAGTTACCTAGGGGATGCCTTCTGGGAGATTTTTTTAGGGTAACTGGCCCCTTTTTGAGCATTACAGACATGGAGAAAACTTGGAAAACTCCTGTGGCCAGCCTGTCCTGGTGAGGCACAAACCCATGACTGAACTCCCAATGTCTGAGGAACAGAACCGCTTGGCCACTGGTAGGCTATTTGGGATAGATTACTCCAAAACTTTCTAGGGTTTTTCAACCACCCAGGTCTGATCTGGGTTTTCCAGAATGGTAGGATGACAACTTAACCAACTTAGTTATCAGGCTATTGGAAACTTTAAAGTGATTTAAAATGTAATTTATTGCTTTTATTATATTATATATTGGAAAATAGAAAAAGTGTATATTTTTTTCATGAATTTCTCAGCCATAATAAATATTACTCTGGTTAAATATTCATTTATATACAGTATATTCTTCATAATCTGGCCTCTCAATTATCTGGCATATCGCAGTGTGATTGTCTACCTATGCATATGAAAACGTTAGCCATGTCACACATTTTCTCTTCTTCTTTATTTGGATTTCATTCTGTGTACAGTATTACATGTCAGTTATGCCATATTTATCCATTTGCCTCCAAAAAAAAAGAATCGGTACCAAAGGTGATAGGTCACATCATTCATTGCCTTTTGGCCTATCTTGGTGATTTTGCAGCCACTCTGTGATGGATTAGCAAGCAAAACTTTAATGTGTATATTTATATATATGTTACCGCTAAAGCTCGAAATCCGTTAAGGTGCGCATTACTTAGCTAATCTGCAGATTAACTAGGGTGATCCGTTAAAGCTGCGAAAATTATTCCATTTCTCAAATTACCTAGGTAATGTTCAGATTATCTAGGTAATCTGCAAACTACCTACTAGGCACTCGGTAAAGTGAAAATAAGATTTTTGCTGGAACAACAGCAACGTTTCTGTACGCTTAAATTAACATAATGTTATTTATTTAATTTTCAATATCTAAAGAATCAAGTTAATACAATCAACAAATTAGTTGATTGAATCAATCATCAATCAATTAAAAAAA
>NW_019385498.1:76143-114379 GCF_000671375.1 Centruroides sculpturatus | reverse complement strand
GTTTTTTTAATTGATTGATGATTGATTCAATCAACTAATTTGTTGATTGTATTAACTTGATTCTTTAGATATTGAAAATTAAATAAATAACATTATGTTAATTTAAGCGTACAGAAACGTTGCTGTTGTTCCAGCAAAAATCTTATTTTCACTTTACCAAGTGCCTAGTAGGTAATTTGCAGATTACCTAGATAATCTGAACATTACCTAGGTAATTTGAGAAATGGAATAATTTTCGCAGCTTTAACGGATCACCCTAGTTAATCTGCAGATTAGCTAAGTAATGCGCACCTTAACGGATTTCGAGCTTTAGCGGTAACATATAAATGGATATTTAGGCAGATCTTTACGTCTACTTTTTTTAGATTTTTATTTAATAAAAAATAATAAAACATTATTTAAAGGCTTAGTGTTTTTTAAATTTTTATGTGCTTATTTCTTTTTTTGATTTTATTTTATGAAGATTTTCTGTTGATATTGAATAAATTTTCATAAAAATGTATTCACAGACTCTTGACCACTAACAGTTTAAGATCACTAATTTATATGAAATTAGAATTTCAAATCAATTAATAAAATAGATATTTATGTTTTAGAAAATAAGTGTATAATTTCCCATGGGGTATTTTTAATGATAATTACAAGATCAGTAATTACATTAAATTTCTTGAAGTTATAAATTGCATATATTGCTACATAGCATGTTACAGTTCTTAAGTTAGTTTATATAACAATTATAAAAGTATTTAAAAGATTTCAAGAATATATATCCTATTTAGGGATAATAATATGCTTTTTCTAGCATTTACTATCATTTCCTGCCTATAAGTTTATTGCTATTTACAGTAATTTGTGCAAGTTTGCATCATTGCTTAATTGTTTAAGTAATTAATAAATATCCAAAGAATTGTATCATTTCATTGTTGATGCACTTTAGCAATTAAACAATGATGTAAACTTGTACAAATTATATGACAATAAACTTTTTTTTGTCAGCAAAAACTGTTTCTGTTAAAATATATATATAAATTATTTTAGAACCAAAACAATCACTTGTTAATGGCATGGTATAATAATTAAATCTTAAATGTAATACCATAATAGACAATAAATACACACTATATAACAATAACTTGTAAACTTATTTGTATTTAATTATAACTCAGATTGGCCACATTAGTGCTCAAAAATTAAAAATGAAACTAATTTTCAGCAAGTTATTTACTCTTCTCTAATCTCAAATTATAAAAATGTTAAAGTGAATATTAAAAATGTTAAAAAAAAGTTAATAATAAAAATGAAATCAATTGCTCACAAAATATGCAACATTCCCTCAGTATAATTTGAGTAGGCTTCAAATGTGGTTGAGTATCTACAATTTTGTATAAATAAAATATCACAATTAAATCACTCCTCTAAGAATTATCTGGATCTGTCATTGTAACAAACTTCCAAATTTCTCAATAACAAATGTGAAGAAGTCTTGTCATATTGTTCTGATACCTTGTCATAGTCAGACACTATTAATCATTATTGATTATCTATTCTGAAACATTTTAAAGAAAAAGCAGTTTGGATATGTTTATTAGAGAGTTGATGGATATTGAACAGGGCTGCAAGTCGGTAAATAAAATTTTAGTGGGCCAACTCCGACCCTGGCAAAATTAAATACCAAATCATTTTATGAGGGGCAGAGGCGCTCATAGGGGTATCCTACTCTGAACTCTAAAAGGAGCTCTGGCCAAATAGTTTTATACATAGGCTGTTTTTCAAGCTCTGATAGTCCATTAAAAAAAAAGACAATTGTAAATAACAAAATGAATTTATTACCAAAAGTTAGGTACAGACATGCTTACTTTTTGACATAATCACCGTGAAGATTGAGGCATTTGTCATATCTGTGGATGAGTTTTTCCATCCCCTTGTCACAGAATGTTGCTGTTAGTTCAATTAAAAAGTGTGCGATCTAGCTACTTCAGCCCCTTGTTCAGAAAATAAAAATATGAACTCTGATCAATTAGTCTGGTTCATTCAGAAAAATAGAGTACTTATTTAGAACAGGGACAATAAAGGAATGATCCAAAATATTTAAATTCAATTGGATCAAAATAATTTTACTACTAAACACAAATACTACAAAGAACATTACAAATTTAATAAATTAAATTGATGTATTTTGTATTTAAAATAAATGGATTATTACAAAATATTAAAATATTTTTAAAAATTAATAAATATATAATAAATTTTCTTTCATTTAAATAAAAAAAAAAAAGTAAGTTTAAAATGTGGGAGTCAGAGTCAACACATTTTTTTTGGACTTTGACTTCTTTGGCCAGAAATTCCTCCCAACTCTGACTCCACAGCCCTGATATCTAAACAAACCATATTCCATTCACAATTAGAAGTGAATAGTTCTGGGTTTCTTTTGCATCCACTTAAAACATAACAGCAATAAGACATACCATCAAATTTTATCATGTTAAGATGACTTCTTAAAGTAATAAAAACTAAAATGATGCTAGAGCCATATTTTTGATGTGGAAAAATTGTTACAGATAATATACAATGGCATATAATCAGCTTAATTAGTCAAAAGCTTTTTAACACACAATCTACAGATTGTATGTTGGAAAATACTATTATTTATATCAAGAGTATTTTATCATAGTTATTTTGTATTCTAATAAATGTACAAGAGCAGTTCAACTTCTGTTTGGAATTTCAGTAATGTTTATGGAACTGTATTTGCTACATAGTCTGAATTTTGCTACATAGTCTGTTTCTTTTTAAGTACTCTTACACAAACTGATGCTTCTCTCATCATTTTGGTCTTTAGGGTTGTGTTGGAGTCATTACATGACAACTCTCTGCAGCCAGAGACTTCAGCATTCCAGGTAAATCTTCTGTCTCCCAAAGCATTGTTGAAAGGCCATACCGGTAATAATTGCCGAATGACAGATCCAGACTGTAGGCCAGGTGATCCAGAATTTCCTAAGTCTGTTGATTGCCTCTACCATGTGCAAGGCTGTTCTTTGACACTAGTCAAAAGACTTCTATTCTATAGCCAAATGATGAAAGAAGTGTCAGCATGAGGAGGGGAGTTTGTAGAGAAAAAAACATAAATTGGGACTACATAGCACATGTAATTCTATTGCCTTTACTGAAATTCCAGACAGAAGTTGAACTGCCGTTGTATTTTACATTTGTTATATTAGTGAATTAATTAACTAACTAATTTACTAATTAATGAAAGATAGTATACAAAATCTTAAAAATATTTTATAAAATAAATTTCATTTAATCTTAATTAACTATTTCTGGGAGTTTTTCCTTAATTTTAAATAATCGTTATTTGAAGAAGAAGAACATTTGGGAATACGTTTAGGTAGATGCATTTAAATTGATTAATAAAAATTTATATTGCAAAATGTGATAGCAAATATATTTATCTGAACAAATAATTTGACCATGTTTTCTTATATTAAAAAAAATAGTTTATGTAATTGTCTTTAAAATAATTTTAAACTTGTAAATGAAATAAAATATTTATTTCTTATATATATTCTTATTTGAATATATATTTGCTATTTCTTGCTGTTAATATAGAACTTCAGTTTTTAAATAATATTGAAACAATAAATTTAGAAAATCTAATTGTATTACAAATCTTCAAATGATATATGATTTAATAATTTAGGACATAAACTAGTTATAACATATAAAATTTTCTGAGAAATGTATAATTAATATATATGGTTTTTTTAAATGTAGGTAGAAAAATTATTGGAAATTTATTTATATTTAAATAATTAAAAATGTCTGATTCAAAAGGGAAATTATTATTGTATAGAGTTATATTACAATATATTAATATTAATGATTATATAGAGTGATCAACAAAAATTTTGCTTGCAATGAGTAGAATTGGAAACATTGTCAGCTTCCATTGCTTGTTATTGTCTTGTTTGTGTTGCAAGAACACTTGAATCTTGAAAATTTATTTTCTACAGTATTTGGATAACATTAAATAAATAAAATAAATTATAAAAATACCATTTTCCGATCAATGTGACAAATCATTCTGGTACCACTGATTTATGGTATTGCCAAATCTGTTCTTGCAAGTACATTTTTTATTTGATCACATACATAATTGTAAACTTAATTTAATGATTTAAAAAATAAAAATTATTTTAATTATAACAGTTAAATCTGCAATAATAATTACAATTGCTGTTTTAGACTTAAAATCAGAAAGCTTCCTGTTTTATTTAATTAATGTAACATGAAACCTTCAGATTTTTGGTTACATTTAAGATAAAATGCTTAATAAATAGATGATTTTATGTATTTTTGTGTACAGATCTATACTCGTAAGTATATCATCTCTCTTTTGATTTCTTTATTAACACTAAAAATAGGATACTTCTATAAGTAAGGAGTTTAATCTGCTGTCATTAGCATACTCTTTAAGTTTTTTCTTTATATTTCTTTTAAATGATTAAATTTTATTTTTTTCCACTGTATTAATATATGAAACTTGTTTTTAAATTAGTATTTTAAATATTTTACAACTATTTATATCGACATTCAATGTGCTTGTCTATAAGCTTTTTTTAATATAAGCAAACAGACATCTCATTTGTTGAAAAGTCTCAGTACAATATAATATTCATAGTTTTCTCAATAATATGATTTATTTAATCATATTTTCTATAGCATTGTGCTATTAAAAACCTTTCTATGATTATATTGTTGATATCATCTGAANACTTAATTTTAAAAGAAAATTATACATTAGTGTATATCCCAAGTAATTGAATAATAAATAATAATTCATTAAAACAAGATTCTGAATACAGTGTATTATTTATAATCACATTTCCTAAGCCAAAATTATCAATTAAGTTACTTTATTTTAATTAAATTTACAGTAAGATAGGATTTTATTAATATAAATCAAAAAGGGATCAAAGCAAACATTTATTTAATTATTCGTCTTAAATGCATTAAATTTAATTGTGAAACTGATTAATTTCAGTCTGTAATGAGCTAAATCATTGATAGAAAACGTTTTATCATCTCACCTATCTAATAACGTATCCTTCATCTTTTTAACGTTAACAGGCATATTTAATTTCGAAAAAATTAACAAACAAATTATTTTAATTTACAATTGATTCAATAAACGTTAAAATTTCTTAAAATCAATCGCAAATAAGTGCAATACGCACGAAAAATTTCCCGCGAAAATGTCATAACTAAAAGGCGAAACTGCATAAAAAGAAATGTTATTTCATTAAAATTAAATAATATATAATTTATTTTAAATTACATTAAAATTACAACGCATTAGCTTTTTCGTTTATAATTTTTGCAATCCCGTATAAAATTCATATGGTTTTTCAAAAATAAATTTGAATTCGTACCACATTTTCTTTACAACAACAAACACGTGTGCGGTGAAATGGCGGCAAATCCGAATGACATTTTAACTTTCTCCTTATTTTGATCACTTTTTTGTTTTTTTTTTTTTAAATAAAATTAGGGAAATGTCACAAAGTAAAATATTGGAAGAAATTGTTCAGTGGAATTCCGAACAATGCCAGCAAAGATTGTGGGACGTCTTACCTCAGTTGATAATATCCTTTAAAAATAAAAGTCGATATAATTAATAAACACACAGTTATGTTTAGTTTATACATTAATTTTATTTTCTCCCGTGTGTAGTGTTACCACCCGTCCGGTTTTCACCTGGACAGTCCGGGAATCGACTCACTGTCTGGGTGAACTACTAATTTTGCCCGGGAATATTGTGCACGACATGTCAACCTTTTGTTTTTGCTTTTTTGCTTGATTCGTATTCGTACACGTCTCCAATATCCAATAGAGCTAAGTCATCCATAGTTGTTTTTTTCTTAATTTAGTTAGTTACGTTACTCCTATCCAAGTCTTCCCAGTCCCTAACTGTAACTGATTTAGAACTGGCATTCACTGCACATTATTCTTTGCATTATAAAATGACATTGCGCATGCGTCAGGAACTTCTGTTCGAACAAACCTCACCTGCCGTCTAGGTCAGCGATTTTGAAAAGGTGGTAACACTACCCGTGTGGCACTAAGAGGGCCTTTTTGTTAGGTCCATTATGGGTTCAGGCAGGCCCACGATAGGAGTGGCTGGACAGGGTCCAACATATTTGGGACAGTTTGTTTTTGTTAAGTTATGGCAATGCAATACTTGGGCAAGTTACCTAGGGGATGCCTTCTGGGAGATTTTTTTAGGGTAACTGGCCCCTTTTTGAGCATTACAGACATGGAGAAAACTTGGAAAACTCCTGTGGCCAGCCTGTCCTGGTGAGGCACAAACCCATGACTGAACTCCCAATGTCTGAGGAACAGAACCGCTTGGCCACTGGTAGGCTATTTGGGATAGATTACTCCAAAACTTTCTAGGGTTTTTCAACCACCCAGGTCTGATCTGGGTTTTCCAGAATGGTAGGATGACAACTTAACCAACTTAGTTATCAGGCTATTGGAAACTTTAAAGTGATTTAAAATGTAATTTATTGCTTTTATTATATTATATATTGGAAAATAGAAAAAGTGTATATTTTTTTCATGAATTTCTCAGCCATAATAAATATTACTCTGGTTAAATATTCATTTATATACAGTATATTCTTCATAATCTGGCCTCTCAATTATCTGGCATATCGCAGTGTGATTGTCTACCTATGCATATGAAAACGTTAGCCATGTCACACATTTTCTCTTCTTCTTTATTTGGATTTCATTCTGTGTACAGTATTACATGTCAGTTATGCCATATTTATCCATTTGCCTCCAAAAAAAAAGAATCGGTACCAAAGGTGATAGGTCACATCATTCATTGCCTTTTGGCCTATCTTGGTGATTTTGCAGCCACTCTGTGATGGATTAGCAAGCAAAACTTTAATGTGTATATTTATATATATGTTACCGCTAAAGCTCGAAATCCGTTAAGGTGCGCATTACTTAGCTAATCTGCAGATTAACTAGGGTGATCCGTTAAAGCTGCGAAAATTGTTCAATTTCTCAAATTACCTAGGTAATTTGCAGAGTATCTAGGTAATCTGCACATTAACGGCTTCCGTATCGTTAAAGTTCAAAAGTTTGTTTCTTTCACTTCCTTTCCCCACTCCTTCTTTTTACGTAGATAAATTTAAATCCTAGAATGCAAGCAAGCACCGAATTGGTGAGTAAAATCAAGAAAAGATTCTTCGCAAACCTCTTTAGCGAAGATTTAAAATATAATACGTAGTGTTTTAATAACAAACCAAAGTATGATTCCATAATTGAAGATGTAAAGCAAATAAAAGTTTCCAAGAAGAAAGAATCATCTCGAGATTATCAAATAATTCAAAGGTGTGATGTGTTGACTGTACGAGGCTGTGAAAAACTCATTGAGCCGTTGTCAGATGCGCGAGAAAGGTTTGAAAAAGTTTGTCCATGCCGGAGAATTGTTTGACATTCGATAAAAACTGAAGAAGACCTTGAAAAATTAGAAGATTCACAAGAGACTGTGATTATGAGATCACAGTCAAATCTTACTCAAGAGGACATTCCGTTATCCCCCGCTTCTACAGAATCACCTATAGAAATACAAGAATTTACCGATAGTAATCTTAAACTGCCTTCTATACCGTTGATTGATGATGCAGTCACGAAGAATATTCAGTTACCCTGCACCTCCAAGGAATCGCCTCTGCAAGTTGAAGAAGTCATCACTGAGTTACTCTCAACTTCAGCAGAATCGCCATCACAGTTTCGTACGGAGCCTGTAAAGAGCACTATACAAGACATAGTCTGTATTGTTTGCTCAAAAGCAGCATCAAGTGCTCACAAGTGTAAATCGTGTAATATGTTTGTTCACGCAGTTTGTGGTGAAGTAGATCCTAAAGAGGAAGGGTATGGTAAGAATGTATTGTGCATCATCTGTAAAAAGAATATGGATCAGAAAATACAGCGTGATGAAGCCAAGAAATGTTTAGAAAAGCAAGCAAAGAAAATGTTAGCAGTTTCTAATGCAAAGCACCCAAACGTCGATGAAGGTTTCGCTGTGAGAATTAAAGTACCCGAAGAAGACAGAGCAAAAACTGATGCACGTTCAATTTTAGCTGTGGTTCTTAGTAAAACAGAGGATGGCTTTTATAAACTTGATACTAAAACAGGTATTTTAAAACAATTGTATGCAAAATCTGAATTCAGTGTTTGCAAAGAGAGATTTTTAACGAAAGAAGATGGATGTCCCTGCTGTAGAAATATCTTTACGTCAAACAGCAATAAAACAATCCCTTGGTACTGGGCAGGGTTTCAGAAAATGTGACTGCAAATCTAAATGTACCACAAATAGGCGTGCTTGTCGCAAAAACCAATTGCTACGTAATTCAAAGTGTCACCAATCTTTAGATTGCACTAATAAGTAAGTACAATTTTATCATATGTTTTGCAAATTCATTTCCCTAATTGTAGTAATATTTTAAACCGTTTGATTTTTGTATTAAAGTTTTTTTAATTGATTGATGATTGATTCAATCAACTAATTTGTTGATTGTATTAACTTGATTCTTTAGATATTGAAAATTAAATAAATAACATTATGTTAATTTAAGCGTACAGAAACGTTGCTGTTGTTCCAGCAAAAATCTTATTTTCACTTTACCAAGTGCCTAGTAGGTAATTTGCAGATTACCTAGATAATCTGAACATTACCTAGGTAATTTGAGAAATGGAATAATTTTCGCAGCTTTAACGGATCACCCTAGTTAATCTGCAGATTAGCTAAGTAATGCGCACCTTAACGGATTTCGAGCTTTAGCGGTAACATATAAATGGATATTTAGGCAGATCTTTACGTCTACTTTTTTTAGATTTTTATTTAATAAAAAATAATAAAACATTATTTAAAGGCTTAGTGTTTTTTAAATTTTTATGTGCTTATTTCTTTTTTTGATTTTATTTTATGAAGATTTTCTGTTGATATTGAATAAATTTTCATAAAAATGTATTCACAGACTCTTGACCACTAACAGTTTAAGATCACTAATTTATATGAAATTAGAATTTCAAATCAATTAATAAAATAGATATTTATGTTTTAGAAAATAAGTGTATAATTTCCCATGGGGTATTTTTAATGATAATTACAAGATCAGTAATTACATTAAATTTCTTGAAGTTATAAATTGCATATATTGCTACATAGCATGTTACAGTTCTTAAGTTAGTTTATATAACAATTATAAAAGTATTTAAAAGATTTCAAGAATATATATCCTATTTAGGGATAATAATATGCTTTTTCTAGCATTTACTATCATTTCCTGCCTATAAGTTTATTGCTATTTACAGTAATTTGTGCAAGTTTGCATCATTGCTTAATTGTTTAAGTAATTAATAAATATCCAAAGAATTGTATCATTTCATTGTTGATGCACTTTAGCAATTAAACAATGATGTAAACTTGTACAAATTATATGACAATAAACTTTTTTTTGTCAGCAAAAACTGTTTCTGTTAAAATATATATATAAATTATTTTAGAACCAAAACAATCACTTGTTAATGGCATGGTATAATAATTAAATCTTAAATGTAATACCATAATAGACAATAAATACACACTATATAACAATAACTTGTAAACTTATTTGTATTTAATTATAACTCAGATTGGCCACATTAGTGCTCAAAAATTAAAAATGAAACTAATTTTCAGCAAGTTATTTACTCTTCTCTAATCTCAAATTATAAAAATGTTAAAGTGAATATTAAAAATGTTAAAAAAAAGTTAATAATAAAAATGAAATCAATTGCTCACAAAATATGCAACATTCCCTCAGTATAATTTGAGTAGGCTTCAAATGTGGTTGAGTATCTACAATTTTGTATAAATAAAATATCACAATTAAATCACTCCTCTAAGAATTATCTGGATCTGTCATTGTAACAAACTTCCAAATTTCTCAATAACAAATGTGAAGAAGTCTTGTCATATTGTTCTGATACCTTGTCATAGTCAGACACTATTAATCATTATTGATTATCTATTCTGAAACATTTTAAAGAAAAAGCAGTTTGGATATGTTTATTAGAGAGTTGATGGATATTGAACAGGGCTGCAAGTCGGTAAATAAAATTTTAGTGGGCCAACTCCGACCCTGGCAAAATTAAATACCAAATCATTTTATGAGGGGCAGAGGCGCTCATAGGGGTATCCTACTCTGAACTCTAAAAGGAGCTCTGGCCAAATAGTTTTATACATAGGCTGTTTTTCAAGCTCTGATAGTCCATTAAAAAAAAAGACAATTGTAAATAACAAAATGAATTTATTACCAAAAGTTAGGTACAGACATGCTTACTTTTTGACATAATCACCGTGAAGATTGAGGCATTTGTCATATCTGTGGATGAGTTTTTCCATCCCCTTGTCACAGAATGTTGCTGTTAGTTCAATTAAAAAGTGTGCGATCTAGCTACTTCAGCCCCTTGTTCAGAAAATAAAAATATGAACTCTGATCAATTAGTCTGGTTCATTCAGAAAAATAGAGTACTTATTTAGAACAGGGACAATAAAGGAATGATCCAAAATATTTAAATTCAATTGGATCAAAATAATTTTACTACTAAACACAAATACTACAAAGAACATTACAAATTTAATAAATTAAATTGATGTATTTTGTATTTAAAATAAATGGATTATTACAAAATATTAAAATATTTTTAAAAATTAATAAATATATAATAAATTTTCTTTCATTTAAATAAAAAAAAAAAAGTAAGTTTAAAATGTGGGAGTCAGAGTCAACACATTTTTTTTGGACTTTGACTTCTTTGGCCAGAAATTCCTCCCAACTCTGACTCCACAGCCCTGATATCTAAACAAACCATATTCCATTCACAATTAGAAGTGAATAGTTCTGGGTTTCTTTTGCATCCACTTAAAACATAACAGCAATAAGACATACCATCAAATTTTATCATGTTAAGATGACTTCTTAAAGTAATAAAAACTAAAATGATGCTAGAGCCATATTTTTGATGTGGAAAAATTGTTACAGATAATATACAATGGCATATAATCAGCTTAATTAGTCAAAAGCTTTTTAACACACAATCTACAGATTGTATGTTGGAAAATACTATTATTTATATCAAGAGTATTTTATCATAGTTATTTTGTATTCTAATAAATGTACAAGAGCAGTTCAACTTCTGTTTGGAATTTCAGTAATGTTTATGGAACTGTATTTGCTACATAGTCTGAATTTTGCTACATAGTCTGTTTCTTTTTAAGTACTCTTACACAAACTGATGCTTCTCTCATCATTTTGGTCTTTAGGGTTGTGTTGGAGTCATTACATGACAACTCTCTGCAGCCAGAGACTTCAGCATTCCAGGTAAATCTTCTGTCTCCCAAAGCATTGTTGAAAGGCCATACCGGTAATAATTGCCGAATGACAGATCCAGACTGTAGGCCAGGTGATCCAGAATTTCCTAAGTCTGTTGATTGCCTCTACCATGTGCAAGGCTGTTCTTTGACACTAGTCAAAAGACTTCTATTCTATAGCCAAATGATGAAAGAAGTGTCAGCATGAGGAGGGGAGTTTGTAGAGAAAAAAACATAAATTGGGACTACATAGCACATGTAATTCTATTGCCTTTACTGAAATTCCAGACAGAAGTTGAACTGCCGTTGTATTTTACATTTGTTATATTAGTGAATTAATTAACTAACTAATTTACTAATTAATGAAAGATAGTATACAAAATCTTAAAAATATTTTATAAAATAAATTTCATTTAATCTTAATTAACTATTTCTGGGAGTTTTTCCTTAATTTTAAATAATCGTTATTTGAAGAAGAAGAACATTTGGGAATACGTTTAGGTAGATGCATTTAAATTGATTAATAAAAATTTATATTGCAAAATGTGATAGCAAATATATTTATCTGAACAAATAATTTGACCATGTTTTCTTATATTAAAAAAAATAGTTTATGTAATTGTCTTTAAAATAATTTTAAACTTGTAAATGAAATAAAATATTTATTTCTTATATATATTCTTATTTGAATATATATTTGCTATTTCTTGCTGTTAATATAGAACTTCAGTTTTTAAATAATATTGAAACAATAAATTTAGAAAATCTAATTGTATTACAAATCTTCAAATGATATATGATTTAATAATTTAGGACATAAACTAGTTATAACATATAAAATTTTCTGAGAAATGTATAATTAATATATATGGTTTTTTTAAATGTAGGTAGAAAAATTATTGGAAATTTATTTATATTTAAATAATTAAAAATGTCTGATTCAAAAGGGAAATTATTATTGTATAGAGTTATATTACAATATATTAATATTAATGATTATATAGAGTGATCAACAAAAATTTTGCTTGCAATGAGTAGAATTGGAAACATTGTCAGCTTCCATTGCTTGTTATTGTCTTGTTTGTGTTGCAAGAACACTTGAATCTTGAAAATTTATTTTCTACAGTATTTGGATAACATTAAATAAATAAAATAAATTATAAAAATACCATTTTCCGATCAATGTGACAAATCATTCTGGTACCACTGATTTATGGTATTGCCAAATCTGTTCTTGCAAGTACATTTTTTATTTGATCACATACATAATTGTAAACTTAATTTAATGATTTAAAAAATAAAAATTATTTTAATTATAACAGTTAAATCTGCAATAATAATTACAATTGCTGTTTTAGACTTAAAATCAGAAAGCTTCCTGTTTTATTTAATTAATGTAACATGAAACCTTCAGATTTTTGGTTACATTTAAGATAAAATGCTTAATAAATAGATGATTTTATGTATTTTTGTGTACAGATCTATACTCGTAAGTATATCATCTCTCTTTTGATTTCTTTATTAACACTAAAAATAGGATACTTCTATAAGTAAGGAGTTTAATCTGCTGTCATTAGCATACTCTTTAAGTTTTTTCTTTATATTTCTTTTAAATGATTAAATTTTATTTTTTTCCACTGTATTAATATATGAAACTTGTTTTTAAATTAGTATTTTAAATATTTTACAACTATTTATATCGACATTCAATGTGCTTGTCTATAAGCTTTTTTTAATATAAGCAAACAGACATCTCATTTGTTGAAAAGTCTCAGTACAATATAATATTCATAGTTTTCTCAATAATATGATTTATTTAATCATATTTTCTATAGCATTGTGCTATTAAAAACCTTTCTATGATTATATTGTTGATATCATCTGAAAAATTATAATTTATTTATTATAATTTTTCAAAATTATGCATTTAAATAAGTTTTTTTATTTTATGCTATTTTAAAAATATTTTCAGAATGTTTGCAAGTAATCTGCAATTTATTTCTTCCATTTTTACCTATTGAAAAAATTAATGCTGAATTATTTGAAAAACTTATCCCAAAGGTATACATATAAGATAAATTCAGTTAATTAATTATTTTTATGTTAATGTTATATAATTAAACAATCTTTAAAAAAAGCAAAGTTTTTATCATTAAAATTAAAAAATTTTAATATAACATAACTGTTAGATTGCCTTTATATGTTAAGATTAATGATTAGAAATTTGTTTGAATTATATAATTTATGGTAAAATATAATAGTTTAGGTAATTCAGATTCAGAGTTTGTGATAAAATTTACAAAATAAACATCCTAGAAAATAATCATAAGAATGAATTCCCTTTAACTGTAGAACTTGATCATGATTATTAAAAATGATTGATTACCTTTGATTAAATATTTTAAAATTTTGACATTTATTATGTAATTAGATTTCAGCTTTGTTCCAGAATATCATCATAGACATTAAAGATATTATTCAAAGTGAAGATCTAGATTGTAATAAAACAGAAAATATAACTGATTTTTTAGAGGTTTGTATAATTTAAATATCAATGATTATAAGTATACAGTAATACCCCAAACTTACGTGATAGGTGGGATTGAGCAATAACCTTGTAAGTCGAATTCGCATAAGTCGGGGTATAATTTCATAATTTGTGTAAAATCCAAGTTGGATTTATGTAAGCTAATAAATGTTCTTGTTAATCTTATCTCGTCTTTTGATTTGTTCATGGTTACAAGAAATCACCATGTAGTGTCTCTCAAGTCTCCATAGATATAACAAACACAGAAATAAATAACACAAAATAAATTGTAGCTATGTGTCAATTCCACGCAACACGTCCAAACATGTAAGCCAAACAATAGTGTGGGTGAGTGAGTAATCAAGAGTTGTGTGGCACTCAAACAAAAGACGAATCGACAAGATTTGAAAATCATGTAACTCCGGGTTCACGTAAGTCGGGGTAGTGTAAGTTGCGGTATTACTGTATATATAGGGTGTCCCATAGGTCTGGAACAAATAGGAATTATGCTGATTTTTGTTTATTCTTTTACAAGTACTGAGTAAGGAGGAATGAAATCAAGTTATTTTGATGATGGAGACTTGCAATTAGAAAGAAATTGCCAAAGTATATAACAGACTGAATTCAGAATGCTGTATGTTTGGTGAGAAGTCTGAATAATGCCTGTTAAACTCTGACAACTTCTTTCTCAGTGCAGGTCTCTACAGTATCACTAAAATAATTTGAATTCATTTTACCTTACTCATACCATGCTTTGCCTGCAAAAGAATAAACAAAGATCAACATAACTTCTATGGTTCCAAACTATTAGAAAATGTATATTATAATTTAAATATTTAAAAATATATATATTTATAATACTATTTGTAACAAGAAAAAAGTAATAACTTTCCTAATAATGGCTGTATGACTGGAAAGTTCATAATAATCAGCATACATTTATCATCTAAACCTAGAAAAATAAAGAAATCCTTGATTGCTTTTATCCCTGGAATTATTAGATATTTAACATAAAAGTGCTGAATATGTTCTGAAGATAAGTATAGCAGTAAAAATCTTAAAAAGTTTTGTACCAGCTGGATCTACATAAAACATGAATTTGTTTTCATTAGTACTAAGCAGTTAATACTGTAGAGTTACCTGTCTTCAATTGTTTTGACTTTTTGTATCATGCAAAAAGTAAAATTATTATTAAACTTGAAAATAATTCTAATAATTATCCATAGCTGTATATTGTCTAAAATAAGTAGTACAATGTACAGTGGGTGATTGGTTAATGAACAAATCGGATAACGAACATTTTCGTGAAAGATTTTTATGATCAGACAACAAACACACGTTCGGATAATGAACACTTCACTGAACAAACATAAAAAGAAGTGACGAAAATAGCAAATACCGATTTATTTTCTCTTGTCTTCAGGCAATAATTTGAAACTTTTCGGAGCACTAGAGATGTCCACATTGACACTCAACCCAGAATATACTGATAAGATAGTATTCCTCCAAACCTTGAAACTCTCCCTTGTAATTCCAGCCTTTTATTTTTCTAACAGAAACAATTCTTTTATAGTATTTGCAAGACTGTCAGGCGGGCACTCGTTAAGTTTTGCGTGGGTATTTATTTTCGAAAGGTGAGAGTATAATAGCAAAGGTAGATATCTGATGATAATAGTGGGCAGATATCTGATGATCAATAGGATGACTGTCACGCCAAAGTACTGTATTTTAAAAAGAGAAAACACTGAGGTCGGCATTACATGTGCGTTTTAAAATGCACATGTAACGCCAATCTCATTGTCTTTTTTTTTTTTATAAGATATCTGATGTCTGATGTTGCTGGGCAGTATGGCTTGAACAAATCTACAGTAGGGTGCAGTTCAATCCTATCTAAGAAAGATACAGTATAATCAAGAAGACTCAAGTAGCTAAAGTAATAACAAAAATCACTTCTGAGAAATAAAGAACATTAAAGAGCTCATAACGGAACCTGAAACATATCTGACGACAGAAGAAAGCCAAGAACTCTTGAATGAAGAACACTAAGAAACTCAGTGAGATATGTTTTATTATGAAAAAAAGGATTAATGCCAATATCTGCTATTAATTAAAGATCTTTTGAAGAAGTGGGGGATGTCAGATCAACAGTCTTAGAATGGCATACAAATCAGGTTGAGGTTAATAGGCTTGGGGATCTCTACAATTACAATGCTATTAATTACTTCTGAAAAANTATTTAGGCAGATCTTTACGTCTACTTTTTTTAGATTTTTATTTAATAAAAAATAATAAAACATTATTTAAAGGCTTAGTGTTTTTTAAATTTTTATGTGCTTATTTCTTTTTTTGATTTTATTTTATGAAGATTTTCTGTTGATATTGAATAAATTTTCATAAAAATGTATTCACAGACTCTTGACCACTAACAGTTTAAGATCACTAATTTATATGAAATTAGAATTTCAAATCAATTAATAAAATAGATATTTATGTTTTAGAAAATAAGTGTATAATTTCCCATGGGGTATTTTTAATGATAATTACAAGATCAGTAATTACATTAAATTTCTTGAAGTTATAAATTGCATATATTGCTACATAGCATGTTACAGTTCTTAAGTTAGTTTATATAACAATTATAAAAGTATTTAAAAGATTTCAAGAATATATATCCTATTTAGGGATAATAATATGCTTTTTCTAGCATTTACTATCATTTCCTGCCTATAAGTTTATTGCTATTTACAGTAATTTGTGCAAGTTTGCATCATTGCTTAATTGTTTAAGTAATTAATAAATATCCAAAGAATTGTATCATTTCATTGTTGATGCACTTTAGCAATTAAACAATGATGTAAACTTGTACAAATTATATGACAATAAACTTTTTTTTGTCAGCAAAAACTGTTTCTGTTAAAATATATATATAAATTATTTTAGAACCAAAACAATCACTTGTTAATGGCATGGTATAATAATTAAATCTTAAATGTAATACCATAATAGACAATAAATACACACTATATAACAATAACTTGTAAACTTATTTGTATTTAATTATAACTCAGATTGGCCACATTAGTGCTCAAAAATTAAAAATGAAACTAATTTTCAGCAAGTTATTTACTCTTCTCTAATCTCAAATTATAAAAATGTTAAAGTGAATATTAAAAATGTTAAAAAAAAGTTAATAATAAAAATGAAATCAATTGCTCACAAAATATGCAACATTCCCTCAGTATAATTTGAGTTGGCTTCAAATGTGGTTGAGTATCTACAATTTTGTATAAATAAAATATCACAATTAAATCACTCCTCTAAGAATTATCTGGATCTGTCATTGTAACAAACTTCCAAATTTCTCAATAACAAATGTGAAGAAGTCTTGTCATATTGTTCTGATACCTTGTCATAGTCAGACACTATTAATCATTATTGATTATCTATTCTGAAACATTTTAAAGAAAAAGCAGTTTGGATATGTTTATTAGAGAGTTGATGGATATTGAACAGGGCTGCAAGTCGGTAAATAAAATTTTAGTGGGCCAACTCCGACCCTGGCAAAATTAAATACCAAATCATTTTATGAGGGGCAGAGGCGCTCATAGGGGTATCCTACTCTGAACTCTAAAAGGAGCTCTGGCCAAATAGTTTTATACATAGGCTGTTTTTCAAGCTCTGATAGTCCATTAAAAAAAAAGACAATTGTAAATAACAAAATGAATTTATTACCAAAAGTTAGGTACAGACATGCTTACTTTTTGACATAATCACCGTGAAGATTGAGGCATTTGTCATATCTGTGGATGAGTTTTTCCATCCCCTTGTCACAGAATGTTGCTGTTAGTTCAATTAAAAAGTGTGCGATCTAGCTACTTCAGCCCCTTGTTCAGAAAATAAAAATATGAACTCTGATCAATTAGTCTGGTTCATTCAGAAAAATAGAGTACTTATTTAGAACAGGGACAATAAAGGAATGATCCAAAATATTTAAATTCAATTGGATCAAAATAATTTTACTACTAAACACAAATACTACAAAGAACATTACAAATTTAATAAATTAAATTGATGTATTTTGTATTTAAAATAAATGGATTATTACAAAATATTAAAATATTTTTAAAAATTAATAAATATATAATAAATTTTCTTTCATTTAAATAAAAAAAAAAAAGTAAGTTTAAAATGTGGGAGTCAGAGTCAACACATTTTTTTTGGACTTTGACTTCTTTGGCCAGAAATTCCTCCCAACTCTGACTCCACAGCCCTGATATCTAAACAAACCATATTCCATTCACAATTAGAAGTGAATAGTTCTGGGTTTCTTTTGCATCCACTTAAAACATAACAGCAATAAGACATACCATCAAATTTTATCATGTTAAGATGACTTCTTAAAGTAATAAAAACTAAAATGATGCTAGAGCCATATTTTTGATGTGGAAAAATTGTTACAGATAATATACAATGGCATATAATCAGCTTAATTAGTCAAAAGCTTTTTAACACACAATCTACAGATTGTATGTTGGAAAATACTATTATTTATATCAAGAGTATTTTATCATAGTTATTTTGTATTCTAATAAATGTACAAGAGCAGTTCAACTTCTGTTTGGAATTTCAGTAATGTTTATGGAACTGTATTTGCTACATAGTCTGAATTTTGCTACATAGTCTGTTTCTTTTTAAGTACTCTTACACAAACTGATGCTTCTCTCATCATTTTGGTCTTTAGGGTTGTGTTGGAGTCATTACATGACAACTCTCTGCAGCCAGAGACTTCAGCATTCCAGGTAAATCTTCTGTCTCCCAAAGCATTGTTGAAAGGCCATACCGGTAATAATTGCCGAATGACAGATCCAGACTGTAGGCCAGGTGATCCAGAATTTCCTAAGTCTGTTGATTGCCTCTACCATGTGCAAGGCTGTTCTTTGACACTAGTCAAAAGACTTCTATTCTATAGCCAAATGATGAAAGAAGTGTCAGCATGAGGAGGGGAGTTTGTAGAGAAAAAAACATAAATTGGGACTACATAGCACATGTAATTCTATTGCCTTTACTGAAATTCCAGACAGAAGTTGAACTGCCGTTGTATTTTACATTTGTTATATTAGTGAATTAATTAACTAACTAATTTACTAATTAATGAAAGATAGTATACAAAATCTTAAAAATATTTTATAAAATAAATTTCATTTAATCTTAATTAACTATTTCTGGGAGTTTTTCCTTAATTTTAAATAATCGTTATTTGAAGAAGAAGAACATTTGGGAATACGTTTAGGTAGATGCATTTAAATTGATTAATAAAAATTTATATTGCAAAATGTGATAGCAAATATATTTATCTGAACAAATAATTTGACCATGTTTTCTTATATTAAAAAAAATAGTTTATGTAATTGTCTTTAAAATAATTTTAAACTTGTAAATGAAATAAAATATTTATTTCTTATATATATTCTTATTTGAATATATATTTGCTATTTCTTGCTGTTAATATAGAACTTCAGTTTTTAAATAATATTGAAACAATAAATTTAGAAAATCTAATTGTATTACAAATCTTCAAATGATATATGATTTAATAATTTAGGACATAAACTAGTTATAACATATAAAATTTTCTGAGAAATGTATAATTAATATATATGGTTTTTTTAAATGTAGGTAGAAAAATTATTGGAAATTTATTTATATTTAAATAATTAAAAATGTCTGATTCAAAAGGGAAATTATTATTGTATAGAGTTATATTACAATATATTAATATTAATGATTATATAGAGTGATCAACAAAAATTTTGCTTGCAATGAGTAGAATTGGAAACATTGTCAGCTTCCATTGCTTGTTATTGTCTTGTTTGTGTTGCAAGAACACTTGAATCTTGAAAATTTATTTTCTACAGTATTTGGATAACATTAAATAAATAAAATAAATTATAAAAATACCATTTTCCGATCAATGTGACAAATCATTCTGGTACCACTGATTTATGGTATTGCCAAATCTGTTCTTGCAAGTACATTTTTTATTTGATCACATACATAATTGTAAACTTAATTTAATGATTTAAAAAATAAAAATTATTTTAATTATAACAGTTAAATCTGCAATAATAATTACAATTGCTGTTTTAGACTTAAAATCAGAAAGCTTCCTGTTTTATTTAATTAATGTAACATGAAACCTTCAGATTTTTGGTTACATTTAAGATAAAATGCTTAATAAATAGATGATTTTATGTATTTTTGTGTACAGATCTATACTCGTAAGTATATCATCTCTCTTTTGATTTCTTTATTAACACTAAAAATAGGATACTTCTATAAGTAAGGAGTTTAATCTGCTGTCATTAGCATACTCTTTAAGTTTTTTCTTTATATTTCTTTTAAATGATTAAATTTTATTTTTTTCCACTGTATTAATATATGAAACTTGTTTTTAAATTAGTATTTTAAATATTTTACAACTATTTATATCGACATTCAATGTGCTTGTCTATAAGCTTTTTTTAATATAAGCAAACAGACATCTCATTTGTTGAAAAGTCTCAGTACAATATAATATTCATAGTTTTCTCAATAATATGATTTATTTAATCATATTTTCTATAGCATTGTGCTATTAAAAACCTTTCTATGATTATATTGTTGATATCATCTGAAAAATTATAATTTATTTATTATAATTTTTCAAAATTATGCATTTAAATAAGTTTTTTTATTTTATGCTATTTTAAAAATATTTTCAGAATGTTTGCAAGTAATCTGCAATTTATTTCTTCCATTTTTACCTATTGAAAAAATTAATGCTGAATTATTTGAAAAACTTATCCCAAAGGTATACATATAAGATAAATTCAGTTAATTAATTATTTTTATGTTAATGTTATATAATTAAACAATCTTTAAAAAAAGCAAAGTTTTTATCATTAAAATTAAAAAATTTTAATATAACATAACTGTTAGATTGCCTTTATATGTTAAGATTAATGATTAGAAATTTGTTTGAATTATATAATTTATGGTAAAATATAATAGTTTAGGTAATTCAGATTCAGAGTTTGTGATAAAATTTACAAAATAAACATCCTAGAAAATAATCATAAGAATGAATTCCCTTTAACTGTAGAACTTGATCATGATTATTAAAAATGATTGATTACCTTTGATTAAATATTTTAAAATTTTGACATTTATTATGTAATTAGATTTCAGCTTTGTTCCAGAATATCATCATAGACATTAAAGATATTATTCAAAGTGAAGATCTAGATTGTAATAAAACAGAAAATATAACTGATTTTTTAGAGGTTTGTATAATTTAAATATCAATGATTATAAGTATACAGTAATACCCCAAACTTACGTGATAGGTGGGATTGAGCAATAACCTTGTAAGTCGAATTCGCATAAGTCGGGGTATAATTTCATAATTTGTGTAAAATCCAAGTTGGATTTATGTAAGCTAATAAATGTTCTTGTTAATCTTATCTCGTCTTTTGATTTGTTCATGGTTACAAGAAATCACCATGTAGTGTCTCTCAAGTCTCCATAGATATAACAAACACAGAAATAAATAACACAAAATAAATTGTAGCTATGTGTCAATTCCACGCAACACGTCCAAACATGTAAGCCAAACAATAGTGTGGGTGAGTGAGTAATCAAGAGTTGTGTGGCACTCAAACAAAAGACGAATCGACAAGATTTGAAAATCATGTAACTCCGGGTTCACGTAAGTCGGGGTAGTGTAAGTTGCGGTATTACTGTATATATAGGGTGTCCCATAGGTCTGGAACAAATAGGAATTATGCTGATTTTTGTTTATTCTTTTACAAGTACTGAGTAAGGAGGAATGAAATCAAGTTATTTTGATGATGGAGACTTGCAATTAGAAAGAAATTGCCAAAGTATATAACAGACTGAATTCAGAATGCTGTATGTTTGGTGAGAAGTCTGAATAATGCCTGTTAAACTCTGACAACTTCTTTCTCAGTGCAGGTCTCTACAGTATCACTAAAATAATTTGAATTCATTTTACCTTACTCATACCATGCTTTGCCTGCAAAAGAATAAACAAAGATCAACATAACTTCTATGGTTCCAAACTATTAGAAAATGTATATTATAATTTAAATATTTAAAAATATATATATTTATAATACTATTTGTAACAAGAAAAAAGTAATAACTTTCCTAATAATGGCTGTATGACTGGAAAGTTCATAATAATCAGCATACATTTATCATCTAAACCTAGAAAAATAAAGAAATCCTTGATTGCTTTTATCCCTGGAATTATTAGATATTTAACATAAAAGTGCTGAATATGTTCTGAAGATAAGTATAGCAGTAAAAATCTTAAAAAGTTTTGTACCAGCTGGATCTACATAAAACATGAATTTGTTTTCATTAGTACTAAGCAGTTAATACTGTAGAGTTACCTGTCTTCAATTGTTTTGACTTTTTGTATCATGCAAAAAGTAAAATTATTATTAAACTTGAAAATAATTCTAATAATTATCCATAGCTGTATATTGTCTAAAATAAGTAGTACAATGTACAGTGGGTGATTGGTTAATGAACAAATCGGATAACGAACATTTTCGTGAAAGATTTTTATGATCAGACAACAAACACACGTTCGGATAATGAACACTTCACTGAACAAACATAAAAAGAAGTGACGAAAATAGCAAATACCGATTTATTTTCTCTTGTCTTCAGGCAATAATTTGAAACTTTTCGGAGCACTAGAGATGTCCACATTGACACTCAACCCAGAATATACTGATAAGATAGTATTCCTCCAAACCTTGAAACTCTCCCTTGTAATTCCAGCCTTTTATTTTTCTAACAGAAACAATTCTTTTATAGTATTTGCAAGACTGTCAGGCGGGCACTCGTTAAGTTTTGCGTGGGTATTTATTTTCGAAAGGTGAGAGTATAATAGCAAAGGTAGATATCTGATGATAATAGTGGGCAGATATCTGATGATCAATAGGATGACTGTCACGCCAAAGTACTGTATTTTAAAAAGAGAAAACACTGAGGTCGGCATTACATGTGCGTTTTAAAATGCACATGTAACGCCAATCTCATTGTCTTTTTTTTTTTTATAAGATATCTGATGTCTGATGTTGCTGGGCAGTATGGCTTGAACAAATCTACAGTAGGGTGCAGTTCAATCCTATCTAAGAAAGATACAGTATAATCAAGAAGACTCAAGTAGCTAAAGTAATAACAAAAATCACTTCTGAGAAATAAAGAACATTAAAGAGCTCATAACGGAACCTGAAACATATCTGACGACAGAAGAAAGCCAAGAACTCTTGAATGAAGAACACTAAGAAACTCAGTGAGATATGTTTTATTATGAAAAAAAGGATTAATGCCAATATCTGCTATTAATTAAAGATCTTTTGAAGAAGTGGGGGATGTCAGATCAACAGTCTTAGAATGGCATACAAATCAGGTTGAGGTTAATAGGCTTGGGGATCTCTACAATTACAATGCTATTAATTACTTCTGAAAATCCTGAAGAAGAGAGAAAAGCAATTGACATTAGACAGATTCTTTAACCCCAACAAACAAAAAAAAAATAACTAATAAAAATGCAAGACTGCATATATATGTATTTTTATTATTACATATAAATGAATATAGTAAGAAAGTATATATTTTTTATTTTTTGGGGTCTCCAGAATGAATTAATCAAATTCCCATACAAACCTATGGTAAATTGATAATCAGTTAATGAACAATTCGGATAGCGAACAAAGTCTTGGAACGGATTATGTTCATTAACTGATCACCCACTGCATATACTTTGTATATATAATTTATGATTTAATTAATGAAATGATTGATTGATTGATTGCAGCTTTTTTTCTTTTTACAGGCAATCTGTTCACTTCTTTGTAATGTACTTATCAGTATTGAATTTTTAAATAAAGAAACATCTATTATGTTGGAACATTTTTATAGTTTACCAGAAAATATCATTGCTTTTTTGAAAAAAATTTATAACCATTGCAAAGTAAGATATTAGTAATACTATTTCTATATTTATTTTA
This sequence comes from Centruroides sculpturatus, assembly GCF_000671375.1. Classification (NCBI taxonomy): domain Eukaryota; kingdom Metazoa; phylum Arthropoda; class Arachnida; order Scorpiones; family Buthidae; genus Centruroides; species Centruroides sculpturatus. Next base: position 90,330 of record NW_019385498.1, on the reverse strand, counting down.
AATATCTAATAAAAATAAAAAATTTAAATTTCATTTTGTTAAAATATTTCAATTTGAAAAAAATTGTAGACCTATAAATTCCTATTGTTATCTGTCTGTCTTTCCTTAATCTCAAGAACAGAGTTAAATTGATGAAAGTAGAGACTGGATATGGAAAGCATATGAGCAGGAGACCCTGATTAACTATATGCAAACTTCAAGTTTGCATTCAAAGTCACATTATTTCAATTAAAAACTTTTTGAAATGATTATAATAGATGACTTGCATATATTTTAAATGAAATAAATTAAAAATATGATTATTTTTAATCATATTGCAGCCCAGTATTGTGGCAATATCACAATAAATAATTGCTCATTTTTCATTTAATAATATCTTGTGTTCAAAAATGATGATAATTTAAAATAATTATTTTGAATGTAACTTTAAAACAAAAGTTACATTCTGCATATAATTTATAAATGTCTATCTAAAGTCTGTTCACATTAAGAATAAATTCAACACAAACAATCATGATGACATTCAGTTCAGTTAGTAGTCTATGATTTGCTTTAAATGAATTTCTGGTGAAAACATAACATAAAAATCATTTTTGTGATTAAATAAATTTATTATAAAATGTTAAAAAACTTTTAGTAAGAATCAATAAAGTAAATGGTTTTTATTGATGATAATTCTGATTTTAAAATGTGAAAATATATGCCCACATTAATCATGTATCAAGAGTTATTACAAGGGTTTATGCGTGTTCGTGTTTTTAAGCAGAAGTGTGTAACATGGATTCTCCAAGTTCTGTTTTAGAAAAAATGTTAGCGAAAAATTTTAAACAGTACAGTTAGAAAAACAGTTGTGAATCTTGATACTTCAGTAAATGATATTGTAAATATAACTGCTGGATGTACTGGAGTATCTCATTCTACAATCTACTAATGTAAATAGAAAGTTACATGAAAAGTTAGTTTATTGACTCCATCAAGAAAATGAAAACATCAAAATTTTGAAACAAAAGTGGATGAATTTACAAAAACAGTCATCAGAGATAAAATTCATAAATTTTTTTTTCTAATGAAACTCTCACCACAAATACTATATTAAAACTAGTTAATGAAGGTAGTGATCTGTCTGAATTTAAATGTACTGTTTTATAAACTAATAAAAATGATAAGATTTTAATTTAAGAAATAATCAGGAATTTCACTTCTAATTGAAAAAGACAAAATAGTAGCTTGGCATCACAGATATCTGAGATCAATTAGAAAGTATTGTGCTGAAATAGGCTTATACATTTTTTAGATGAAACATCAGTAAATTCAGGACATACCTGTAAATCATTATGACAAAATACTAAAATTACATCTGCAAAACAAGCATTTTTAGAATGCCAATAGGTCTAAAAGCACCATCTGGCAAAGGAGGATATCTAATAATTATATGTAGAGAAAGTTGAGAAGATTTTGTTCTCAAAGCAAGTTTAATTTTTCAAGTACATTCTGGAGATTTAATAATTCTAAAGCAATTGGTTTGTATCTTTTTGCTGTGGAGAATTGAATTATTCTACATTCAAATAATGGCTTGTAAGTGTACTAACCAAACTTAAAAAAATATTATTATTATAATGAGCAATGCTCTGTACCAAATCATAAAAATTGAAAAAAGGTGCCTTGTACATCTTGGAAGAAGACTGATATTGTTAATTGGTTACAAAATAAAAATGCTGGATATAAAGACATATTGAAAGTAGAATTATTTTAATTAATGAATTCAGTAAGTACTGAATTGATGACATTGCAGCTATGCAAGAGCGTGATTTTCTTTGCCTACCTTAGTATTACTGTTAATTAGACCTAACAGATGCAGAATCAAATAAAAGGATTGAATGAAATAAGAAAAATAATGAATACATTGAAATGTGGAGTGGTGCATATTATTATAGTAAGAAATTGTATAAACTATATTTGGTCATTAAATGGAAGATCACACATATGCATTTAATATCACATACAGTGTACTGTATACAAACATTATTTCTTGAAAATAATGTCTGCTAAATGTCCTCTGTCTGCATGGGTGCATTCTTATAGGTGTCACAGGAAGGTATCTATGAAGAGTAGCAATGTATCCTGTGGAATGTCATGTATTTCCCAAAAGATGAATTGTAAATACACTAGTGCTCAGCTCAAAGAACATTGCAGTATCTGCAAAGTTGTTGCATGCACTTTGTTGAATGGTGAGGACTCTGTAGCAGGATTGTGATGACCTGTCAATTGATGATTTTGAACACTGCCTGTAGCTCTTCATCATTTGACTCATCTCAAAATGCTGTGTTAATCTGACACAAGTATCATGGTAAAGACATGGTAATCTTTACTGTTGGGTCATGGTAAAGCCCACTATCTTCACTGCAGTGTGAAGTACACCAGCTGGACTTCAGTACTGGACTGTGTTTGGAAAAACACATCTACTGCTTCGATTCGTATTTCTACCAGCTAGAGTTTGATGATGAAATGATTGCCTGCCTTTCAATTACCTATGCATGTGTGATTACTACACATATGTGCATTCCAATAGTGTTGTCACTTCACATTTGTAGATATAATCCATGCCACCTTGTAGTTTACTTTAAAAATAAACTACCAGGTGGCATGGATTGTAATAAAGTACATGTGTTTTAAGAACACGAACAAATGTATGATGGTAAATGTTTTATTATCTGTAAGAATAATTATTACAGATATTACAATGTTAATAAGGATTTCTTGCAAGATTTTCCTAACTTCTTCACATTGGTAATTTTATTATCTAAGAATTTCAGTCAAAAAGTTTACACAAAATGTTGGCTATTTTCAATGATAGTGAAAAATTACAGAATTAACTGCCTAGATTTGGAGAATCGTGACTGGTGACTACACAAAAGTTTTTTAATGAATGCAATTGAAAACCTCTAGGAACTATAATTGAAAATTGAAATTTTCATCTAAATTTCTATTTTTAGTTAGTTTGGACTACTGTTTTACTTTTCTATCTTGTATTCAATTCAATTTTAAACTTCTGAACTGAAGTTTGTAATTTTGAATATTTATTTTTAACAATTTTTTAAAAAATTTTCTACTTCTAATCTTCTAAAATCTTCATCTCATAAAATAACTTAGTTTAATATTTAGATCTTTTTATGAAAATTAAATATAAATAAACATTAGAACTTTTAAGTGTTCTATGTAAATTATACAGCATTATATCATAAACAAATGAAAATACTGTATTTTGATGGTAATTTCAACAGGAAGTTTTTATATCTTACTTTCTTCTGGGTTAACTATCCTGTTCAGAGTTTTAGTATATGATAATTAATGGTCTGTTTCACAATTTGTTTTGAAATAAGTTAACCAAAACTGACATTTGTTCCATTTTCTTAAAATTATGATAAAGTTTATTTTTTATTTATATATTAGATTTATGTAAATTTCATTAAATAGAATAATTTTGATTAAAAAAATATATACATAATTGTTATTTAACTTTTAACGTACACAATTGATAAGTGTTGAAATTATTTTTCTGCATGAAAAGAATTGTTTCACAGTTTTATGTTTACTTACTGTAGAATAAATTATTATTTTACTAATTTATCTAAATTGATTAATTGATGAAATTTTTAAACATTATTTCATGTAAAATTATTTTTACTTAATATTAATTATTTCTCTATTAGGAAAGTGAATTCTTTTATGGAAATTATTTAGATTCTGTTTCTGAATCTCTTGGAAATATTTTTAAGCTGGCATATTCTATTCAAAAAGTAAGTAAATTATTTTAAAATGTGTATTACATCAAAAAATTATTTAGATTTACAAAATTTACCATATCAATTTAAAAATTATAGAATTTTATCAAGTTATTTTATTAGTTAACTAGCAGGTAAGCCCAGCGTTGCCCAGGCAAAAAATAAAAACAAACATTAAAATTAGTTTTTACTTCTAACCTTTCTATTAAATGATATCATAGTATTTGATTTATATTTACAAAGGTTATATTATGTAAGAGTATCATATCGAGTGCCCAATCTAACACATTTTAAAAGTTCTCTAAATTGTGTACAGTAGAGGAATAAAGAATTTTTAAAATGTATTAGATTGGAGTGATAAACCCTTATGTAAGATAACCTTTGTAGTTATATAAATCAAATACTATAATATAGTAAATATTAAAACAAAAAGCATATAAAGAATTTGATTATTTCAGCTCAGCATTTTCATGTTTATCATGATACTTGATGGTATGAAATGGCATAAATTCAATGGTCAAGAAGACAGGAATTGAAAATATATCTTAAATTTTTCAGATATATTTTCTAATGTTAACTCTAAGAAACTGTACTATTCACAGCTGAATATCAAACAGTAATCTGCCAAACAATCAAATTTCAGAAAAAACAGAAAAAAGTATTTAAACTCAGCACCCTTGAAAACCACTTAAATTATATTTTGTGCTGGCGTGTTATCTTATATTATGTAATTTTCCTATTTGAATTCCACCATACCACTAGTTCGATAGACAGAAGGAACTGTTGCTGAAGGGAGTCAAAGTTAATTCACCTAAAAGTCATTGACCTCCTCCCAGAAGAGAAGATGGTTAATGACTACTCATTAATACCAGTTTACTATTAATATTTGAAAAGTGATCTGTGTTGGATGGGTTGTAATGGCCCTGCACATGATCAAAGTTGCTAACCTTAATGTCTGAAAGACTTTGTATGACTTGTTTAAATTAAAAAAATCTTGTAAAAATGCTGGAATAATTGCTTTTATGTGATAATAAAATTTTTAAAAATTTTGGCAACAGATTTTATAAACTATGCAGGAAGTGTGTTCTTGTAAATATTGCATTTATGGAAAAATTATTCGGCTGCAATTTAAAAAAATTGTAGACTTATAAGTTTCGACTATTGTCACCTGTTTATCTGTTCTTCTTTAATCTCAAGAAAAGCGTTAGATAGATGAAAGTCAAGACCAGATGTGGAAAGCTTAGGGCAGGAGGCCCAGATTAACGAATTTGTTTAGAACGGAAGTAACTTTGTTTGGAGAAAAATTTTGATCAAAATTTTTCTCCAAACAAAGTTACTTCCGTTCTAAACAAGTTCATTAATCTGAGTAGAGTGTAGTAGTGTTTTGCCCCTGTACATCATACTTCTCCAAACAAAGTTAGATATATGACCGACATGACTTTATTGCTAATAGGAAAGTATGATGTACAGGTAGACCATTGAGAACATTGTGACAAAAAGTTGCAGTCTGGAATTATGATGATATCACAATAAATAATCGCTTGTTAGAATTAGTTTGGTTTATTTGGTTACAACAATGTGACATGCAAGTGATCTGTCAAGGAGGATGCATCCCAGAAAGACATTTATGTAAAATTGGTCTCATTTGAAATGTTACTAACACAAAGAAAACCCAGAAAACTCTACTTGGCCAATCTCTTAGTCATGTGCAAACCCATGATCAACTGCAGGTGTTCAGTGGTTTTATTCACTTGTTTACTGAAGTATACTTATTAGGCTGCAATTTGAAAAAATTGTAGAGCTATATATTTCCAGTCATCCATCCATCTCTGACCTTTTTTAATCTTGAAATCTGAGTTAGATAGATGTAAGTCGAGACCAGACATGGAAATCGTAAGAGAATAGGACCAGATTACCTGTATATGAACTTCCAATTTGTACTGCAAGTCACATTATTTCAATATAAAAATTCCCCCCCGAATGGAGTTAGATACATAATTGGCACAACTCTATTGCTAACAGGAAAAGTATGATGTACAGGGGCAAAACACTACTACACTCTACGCAGACAATTGCTATGTGCTACCTGTCACAGTAATGGCACATCTATTTCATGCTATATCATTGTCACAGTAATTCAGTGAATATAATATAATATTTTTTTAAATTATATCCTTTTTTTTGTAAGAATTATATGTAGTTAATTATTTTGTTAACCTATTTGCCAATAGATGGCACTACGTGTAACTCAGAAAATCAAATGTAAAGAAAAATTAATTGATTTATAGAAATGCAATCGACATTTTGGGTGGGATATATGACATTATTCAAGTTAGAAGTATTTGAACATAGCAATTCATAGCAATTGGTTGAACAGCCTAGGAGTGTATAGTGATCAAACAAACAAACGTACTCATTTATATGTATAGATAAAATGATATCAATTATTGTGTACATGTTAAAAAACACATTAACTGCCATCTGCTGCGCCGGTGGTCGTACTGGCTTCGGCCACACAGCACAATTTGACTGCCCGTTGTCACTGTCACATAAACAATGAAGTTTCACTCAAGGTTAAATTATCCTGGTTTCATAAGACGTTGTTCTGTGCCTCTCATGGACATCTATGCAATTGGTTTCGACCGCCGGCGGTTGGATGGCTCTGAATGTCCCTTACCTATGACTGCCAGCATGTCATATGGCACTGTATCGCCCTAACTACGACCGCTGGCACATCGTATGGCCTCATGAAGTGGTTCAATGGCTGGAGGTCATAATTTTTTTTAAATAAATATCTATTTTAAGCCAATCCTCTACTCCCTCAAAAGCCCTAGCAATGCCGGACACACGCAGCTAGATTCATATATTTTATAAATTCATGTAATTTTAAGCAATTTTTTATCTCTTACAGTATTGTAATAGAGATTTAGTCACGAAATCAAATTTTTTAAAATAATTTTACTTCGCCAGAAATTCTTTTTACAGAAGTATAGATTTTTTTAAAATCAAGAAATCAAGTTGGTTATGAGTTATTATTTGCGTATATAGCAGTGTTTCTCAACGGGGGCGATATCGCTCCCATGTGGGCGTTTTTCCATGTTCAGGGGGCGATTAGTAACAATTTATATTTTGGGGGNCATATATCTTTCTTATCTTCGCTCTGCTGACTGTTATATAATGACCCTTTTATTTATATTATAATAAAATATTAAATATCAAATTTTCTTATTTTGGCATGTCATTATGCAAAATATCATATTACAGGTGGCAGTTAACGTGTTAATTAATATAGTTTTATTTAAACTATGATGAGTTTTAGTAAACTTAATTACAAAAATTGATTGCTTTCTTTCTAAATTGCTATACTGTACTTGACTTCAGAAAGTTTTTATTTTGAAAAATTTAATTTCTTAACATTAAAAAGTTTATTTTTTAAATATAGTACAGATTTTTATTACAATTGAATAAGAAATATGTTTTAGGCAACTTGTCTTCTTGAGCTTTAGCATCACCACTTTATAAATTGAATTGAGAATTATGTGTAAATTTTAGTATAGTAAATAGTAAATGTCATAGTTTACTATAATTATTATTTAATTAAACAAACAGTTATATTTTAGAATTGTATTAATTTCATGATAAAATTTACCTCACCAGAATGTATCAATGCAGGAAAATGATTTAATGACAAACAAGTAAAATGGCAAAACCATATTTGGGACAAGACTGTCTTGGAGATGGAATCACTTTGATGCTCAAAGCAGGTCTCATTCTCATTCTCCTATCTTCTTTGATATCGCTGCTTTTGGGCGCGATCGTTCAAACTTCGCCGGCCACCACTACGAGATCATCCATGATGCATCTTCGATCAAATTAACTTATCTAATTTCAGATTTTCTCTCTGTTGCGTGTCGGCCCAGGTTGAATTTTTGTCAATGCATAATGAAAAGTTCCTGTTTTTGAAAAAAATAATCATGGCTATTGTATCATCCGAAATTATTTTTTTATTTTGCACAAACAATATACAGTTTAACCCTATTATAATGTCATTGGATGTAACGACAATCCTAATATAACATCAAATTTTTATCAGTCCTATGATTTTACTATACTAGATAATGTTAAAAAAACCCACTTGTAATGACATAAAACTGTTTTAACGTCATATTTGAAGCACTCCCAAATTTACAAAATTAGATTATAAATTTTATTTAACATAGAAGAAACTACGTGTTCAGTCCTAAGGTCAGAGTTCACTTCTTAGAACGACTGTGGGTGNTTATATAAAAAATTATCTTATAGTAAACTCTCTTTTTGCCACTCGTTGTGAAATTTAAATAATCAGACGTCATACTGTATTCGTACTAACGTTTGTATAATAATCTTAATATTTATTAAATTTTCTTTTGTTAATTAATCAAAGTTCGACTTCGATTCATTTACATTCCGGTCACTCTATTGACAGACTCAACCCTTATTACTAGACACTTTTACACGAGTTAGGACGTTTTACTTTCTATCCTAACTGGTGTCAAGAATCTTGACATAAACAGAAGTTTTTATGATCTCTCGGTCTTATTGAATTTATAGCCATTGCAGACTTCGAGTTTCATATGAAGTGTCAGGAGTTTGGGACAAGACCCTATCTGAACACCGTGAGTTCTCACAATTCTCACTACCCTGTGTTGTGTTATTTTCAATTTCTTATTTATTTTACTTTACACTTTATGTTTAGAATATTTTTCACAACTAATTGAATATCACTAAAAGAAAATAAAAAATAAATTTTTCCTCAAATACACTTCATATCAGTTTTTATTTATTTATTTAAATTAGTACAAGGTTCAGTGTTAAATATATTTTTTTAGCATGCATCAATAGAATCAAAAGCAAACTTCTAAGGAAAATGTCAAGTTTCATATCAGTTTAGAATTACATTTAGAATAAATGTTTCTTTTAAATTTTTGTGCTGATTATTCAAATATGTTGATACATTAAATATATTTTTTTCATTCTTTTACACCTTGTATTATATATATGGAAGATTATAATTAAATAGTAGTTCAGAGATTTCTGTAGAAAGAATTTATTGGACAAATCTCAACAATTTGGTATGCATCTGTCCTGAGTATGTAATTTTCATTTTTGGGAAAAAAATTTTGTCTACTGTGGTGAAAATTGATGTGTTTCCTTAATTATGATAATCCTGTATTTTGTATTGTTTGACTTTTTCATCATCACACTTGATTATATAAAGTTTAAGAGAAAGCAGTTTCAAACCTCATTAAAAAACCATCATAAAAATCAAAAAATAAATCCTATACATAAAAAATATTATTTAATGTTAAAATTTTAATGATGTAATTGCAAATAATTTTAATATTTTTAGATTAATTACTCAGTGGAAAGAATTTATTAATGATCGTATAGATTTGACAGAAACTATTTTATTTCTATGTGATAAAATTACATATGCAGTGGATGAACTTCCAACTTTGAGTAATGATAAAAAGGTAGGGAAAGATTTTTTAAGAACAAAATTTAATTTTAAAATTATATATTAGCATATATTCATATACTGTATATTATAAATTGCATTTCATAATTATATTTTTATTATTGTTTGACAGGAATTTTCTAATATGGTGAAAATAATACATTTAAATCTGAAAACAATCATTTCAATATGTGATATATTTTCTAATTATCTTGGTGATGGCTTAAATGCAATTGTAAAATTGATTTTATATTTATACAGGTGAGGTTATATATTTTCCAATATATTATCAATTTTATTAATGGTATTGTTTGTCATAAAAATGTTTAGAGAACTTTTAAATTGAAATTTAAAATGTTGATGTAATGTTTACTGAATTGTTTCACAGAAATATCAAAATAAAATAAAATTTTTCAACACTAGTGTGTGGACTCCAGAAGTCTATAAGTTATATCTAAGAAATCAAATTGTTACATGTAAATAATTGTCAACAAGAATTAATATGAAATAAATTTAAAACTCATTATTTTTTTATCTTGTTTTATTTGCTTCATAAAATATTTAATTTTAGAAAGAAATATAAGAAAACATTAACAAAATATATATTTGGTTTTGCAAATGTATTGCAGTGGGTGATCGGTTAACAAACAAATCGGATAACAAATACTTTTGCGAAAGATTTTTATGTTCAGACAATGAACACCTCACAGAACAAACACAAGAAGAAGTAATGTAAAATAATGAATACCAATTGGTCTTCCCTCATCTTCAGGCAATAATTCGGAACTTTTCGGAGCTCAGGAGACATCGATGCTCAACCCAGTATTATACTGATCAGATAGTATTTCTCCAAACTTTGAAACTCTCCCTTGTAATTCCAGCCTTTTATTTTTCTGATAGAAACAATTCTTTTATAATTCTTTATAATCATTGAAGAGCTTATAATAGATCCTGAAATGGATCTGATGACAGAAGAATGCCAAGAACTCTTGAATGAATAACACCAAGAAATTCAGCAAGATGTTTTCTTCTGAAAAAGAGGATTAATGCCAATATCTACTATTAAACATCTTTTGAAGAAGTGGGAAGATGTCAGAACAACGGTCTTAGAATGGCATCCAAACCATGTTGAGGCTTGGGGACCTCTACAATTACAATGCTATTAATTACTTCTGAAAAATCCTAAAGAAGAGAGAAAAGCAATTGACATTAGACAGATTCTTTAACCCCCACAAACGGAAAAAACATGACTAATAAAAATGCATGACTCTGTATATATGTATTTTTATTATTACATATAAATAAACGTAGTAAGAAAGTGTATATTTTTTATTTTTTGGGGNCAAACGGAAAAAACATGACTAATAAAAATGCATGACTCTGTATATATGTATTTTTATTATTACATATAAATAAACGTAGTAAGAAAGTGTATATTTTTTATTTTTTGGGGTCTTCAGAATGAATTAATCAAATTTCCATAAAAACCTATGGTAAATTGATAATCAGTTAATGAACAATTCGGATAGTGAACAAAGTCTTGGAACGGATTATGTTCATTAACCAATCACCCACTGTATTTGCAATTCAAATTAATTTGATTTTTTTTATAGTGTTTATCCAAATTTAGTATTGAATTCAGTTTCTATGATAAGAAATATGTAATGCATTTACATGCAATGCAGTTTGAACTCAGCTTTTGTTAAATTTTAGTTGAAGACAATGTTTCTCTCTATCATTAATGGCAAGTCTTTTCATTACATTTTTATTTATCAAACAAGAAAAATTTATAAAGTTCTCATAAGAAACTGAATCATCGTAATTGGCAAAATTTGACAAGTTAAATATTTTGCTACATAAAAATAAACAATATATTCATTAGCATAGAAGGTGGATAAAATACACAATATGATCATAAAAAAGTATTCATATTATATATTGAAGAGCAAACAAAAATTGTTAACAGCTTAAATTATAGTAAAAACCATGTTAATTAAACTTTCAAAAATTTTATTTAATTATCAACGTTTAAGGCTACAATCAAAATTTACACAGAATAACATTAAAATAAGATTGTGCTTAACTTAAGTAAAAATTGCATGTGATATTGTTGTTAAACCTTCAGTTGATGCCACATGTGGAAAGTGTATAGCCTTNCATTAATGGCAAGTCTTTTCATTACATTTTTATTTATCAAACAAGAAAAATTTATAAAGTTCTCATAAGAAACTGAATCATCGTAATTGGCAAAATTTGACAAGTTAAATATTTTGCTACATAAAAATAAACAATATATTCATTAGCATAGAAGGTGGATAAAATACACAATATGATCATAAAAAAGTATTCATATTATATATTGAAGAGCAAACAAAAATTGTTAACAGCTTAAATTATAGTAAAAACCATGTTAATTAAACTTTCAAAAATTTTATTTAATTTAAAAAATTTAATAAATTCAATAAAGTAACCAACTTTATATCAGAAAAGTGGTAAATTTATTTGTTTTATAAAGTAACAAAACAAATAACACAAAAGTTTCACAAAAAATGTAATGAAATAGGAGAAATGATATTGAAATCAAGGTGAAACTATGCAGTAAATATTGAAAATTTTAATAATTTATTCAAATTACAAACTGGATTCAATAAATTATTAAACTATTTAGGTTGACTGTTCCATCTTTTTGTGGATTTACTATTGAAGAACAAATTGAAGAAATTCACAGAGGCATTGTTGTAGGCATTGAACCATTGATAACTGCATTATTATCTGATCGTCAATTCATTAACTTTGTTATCAGAGAACAAGGTAGTCTGATTATATTTTATTATTTATGTTTTATTATAGGATATTCATTTGATGATATCATAAATCCAATTATATAGTTACTGTTTTAAGCAGTTTTATAATCTATATTGATTTCAAGCTCTTGTTTCTTTATAATAGTAGACAAGAATGAAATTTAGTTTAGAATCTAATATTAATTTAGAATATGTCTCTTAGATTATAATGATCATTAATATAGCATAGTATAATCATTTAATAATCATAATATTAATAAAATTTAAAAAATATAGATTAATGTTATTTTTGCTTCATACATTTTTGTCTTCAAAGGCAAATGGAAATTTAACTATCTAATTTTATAAATAGTTATGAAAAAATGTTATGAAACAGTTGACAGTATTTGAGGAAGATCTCTACATTACATATTTGGTTTTCATGTTCATCTATGATAAAATGTATGAAGCAAAAATAACACGTGCATGTGTTATTTTTGCTTCATACATTTAAAAATAACACATGCATGTGTTATTTTTAAATGTTTAACATTAATTTATAGTAATTGGAACTTGTGTTAAATTTAAATGGTGTGCTATTAAACTTACACATTTAATTAACAGTCAAAATATAATTAAAAATTATTGGTAGTTTGATTTAATTTTTTAAACTATTAAATAGTGAAACCCATATTTTTGGGAGCTGTGCAGTGGACCTATTACACAGCTCCAATTTCTTAATAAATAAATGTTTCCCAGATGAATAAATAGTTGTGGTCCTCACATTGTACGAGGATGGAAGATTCATTCTACCGGAGTGTAAAGTAATGATTGGGAACCCTTCTAGATAGTTCTACGGAAATTTTATTTTTACAAATGTCATCTTAATGTTCTAATATTCAGCTTTGCAATTTTCTATTTGTGGCCCTAATATTTATCACTTTTTCAGATGAATTATAACTGCATAATATTAGAATGCATAAAAATAATATCTGTAATTTCCAACATACTATCAGTTATTTTTATTATATACATTAGCTATAATATTGCAGCTACTTTGAGTAGCTTATTAAATGTGTTTTTAATAAATTTAGTACCATCAAGCTGAGTTTCTTAATTAATTGTATTTATATTGGTGTATGTCATTATCATTTTGTAATCAAAAATAGATGTAGAAAATAAAATATACTTTTAATTGTATGTATTTATTTATGAATATACAATAATTAATAAGTAATAATGGCATTAATAATACTTTGGCAACTACATAAAATCTTTATTTATTAATCATTCCTTATTAAAATAAATAAACTAACAAGTACATTAGGATATAAGTTATAGCATTTTTAGTGCAAATTTAACTATAGGAAAAATGACATTACTTTTTATATCAAAGTTGGCTATTCTAAAACTTGGCTCTTAAGTAAAACATTATCATAAGTAGATGGAAAGATAATCATTAATTTTTTTTAATAACATCAAGTTTTACTTAATATAATCAAAAATTAAGAGATAAATAGGCCAAAATGAAAAGATTAAAATGCATATTTCTGCTTAAATGAATTATTATTCTTGAATTTATGTATAAATAAGTATTTACCATTGTATTTTCTTATCAAAGTTGACAACAAAAAAGCAATCCAGTGATTTAATTTTGAAGACATTTACATTAAATTAGTAACTTTTATAAACCACAATTATACCCAGCAGAAAACAATTAAATATGTAATCCAACACCTTATTTTTCGCTGAGAGATTATTTTTAATTAAAACAAACGTTTTCGATCCATTCATTGGATCATCTTCAGGTTAAATAGAACACTTCATAAATAGAACTACTCGTTTAAATATTCAAAAATACAAATAAACCGATAACATAAAAATAAATAATACTTGTAAATAATACAAATATTCAAAATAAATAACATAATATCATTACTAAATAATAATATCGTCTGCCTAACTATATAGAGCTTATTATTTCATACTAAATTTCCTGCGCTTTTTTTAAGCTTTTAACCGCAAACTTCCAAGCGGAAGGAAGACCCTCCGCATCTCTTGCGTTAATACATTTTTCTTCAAGTTTGCTTCTATAGATTTCTATCTTTTCAGCTGTTCTTGCCAA
>NW_019385498.1:0-72757 GCF_000671375.1 Centruroides sculpturatus | reverse complement strand
TCAAGTCTCCGTAGATATAACAAACACAGAAATAAATAACACAAAATAAATTGTAACTATGCGTCGATTCCACACGACACATCTGAACATGTAAGCTGAACAATAGTGTGGGGGGAGTGAGTAATCAAGAGCTGCGTGCCGCTCAAACAAAAGATGAATCCACGAGATTTGAAAATCACGTAACTCCAGGTTCGTGTAAGTTGAGGTATTACTGTACAGTCAAATAGATCAGATAGAAACTGTATTCTTGAATTTCTATTATATTTGTTATTTAAATTATTATAATTTAAAAAGTATTAAAATAATAATATATATTTAAGCTTTTAACTTTTAAAAAATTTAATATATGTTATAAATATAATGTAATTATCTAAATTAATAAATTTGACACTTTATTGTCAGCACGAGACTCTGAATTTTCTTCTTGTTTATTGAAATTATTTATACTCCAGAAATTGTCTACATTATCAGGTAAGATATTTGTAACTAATATTAGAATATAGTTACAGTAAAAAATCTTTGATATATTTTTGGAAATTTTTGTTGATATAGTTTAGATGGACGTAGCATAGTACTGAAGTAAAATTTCTGCAATATAAATACTGAAAAGTTTGGCCTCTTCATCTATTAAAATAAAAAATGGTAGCTGCTCAATATATCAATTCTGAAATCTGTATAAATTGGTTAAAATTATTTTTTAAAACTCTATTGTAATCTTCTTCAAGGGGCACAAAAAAAAATAGTACAATTGTTTGAGATTAGTCCAAAGATTTAAAATATATTTTGTATGAAGTTTACTCAGATGTATGCTCGAGATTTTTTAGACTTGAGCCAATGGTGTTGGTCAAGTGGTCCAACTTCATAGTGACTTATCTTCAATTACATCACACACATTAAATTTTTGCAAAATGCTTACCTTATGTAAGCAACAGAGGAATGTGTTAATTTTATTTTTCTATTATTAAATATCAGTAAAATTTTAAAATATTATCCACTGCTTTCTCAACAAATAATTCACATTAATTTCACAAACACCAAAAGAATATAAATTTATATTCTTAAGCCTGACGATGGCCTATATTAATAGGTTGAAAAACATTAGTAAAAATAAAAGAATTTTAAGCTCAACAAAAAGTTTGGTGTTTGTAAAATTAACGTTAAAAATATTGTTTTGTAGTCAATGAATTAATAAACATTTGTAAGATGTTCTTATATACTTTTATATGAATGTTCATAGTAAAATTCTTTAATAAAAATTCTGAAATTTGTACATGAATTACAATTGTAATCTATGCATCATATCATATAACAAAGTTAATGTGTTTGTTATAAGGTTAAATTAACTTTTCAGAACTTATTACATTTAATATTTTTACCCTATTTTATATAAAACAAATTTAATTGGTTAATTTGTAGAAGAAACTCAAGACTTATGGATTAAACCTTCTAAGGCAAAACAGTCACTCATTACTTCCATTTTTACGACAGTTGAAATGTGTAAGTGTTTTCATAAAATATTTAATTGATATTTTTAAACATTTTACCATTTTATTAATTACTTTCAGGTTTTTCACAATTCCATTTACCTGTCTATCTGTCTGGAAATTTGTGTCAAGGAAAATCACAGAAGTATTTTTCATATTTCAGTATTATAACAACTTAAAGATTTTAAATATATTTATATATATCTTTTCCAGAATGATCAGTTTTTATGAACTTGTATGTATTCGTGTTTGTAGTTTTATCTCAGCAATGCCTGTTCAATATTTTCCAATTTTGGTAAAAATAAGCATTATATTTTAAAATTTCAAAGCTAATTTTATTTTTTTTTATTTAACAGTAATAATGATAATTTCTTTTAGGAAAAGGTGTTGTTTAATTATGTAAAAAGCTCTGGAGTATATGCAACTTTAATAAGTGATATTTTATGCTTTGTTGCAAGGTAAATGCATAGTTGCATAGTTTATTTATTTATTTAAATTTTTTTACTCTGTCCTGTGGGCATAAGAGGGTCTTTAATCAAGCTTACCAACTGGTGGAGTTTCTTTGGTCCATCTAGATTTGTTCCCACATTTCCAAGAGCATTTGATTGACATCTTAACTGCTCGCCATTCTGGCCAATGTCATTTACATTAAATTGAAAATATATTAAAAGTTATTAAATTTATTATTTTGTTATTTAGGTATGGTTCAGCAGATTTATGTTTTTCATATTGTTCTTTTCTGGTTGAACTCTTAATGAAATCTGATGCAGAGAACAATATCAATATGTTGCACATCAGATTTCTTCTTAGAAGAATAGTAAAATTTCTGATACCAAAATATAAAGTATNTATCGGTTTATTTGTATTTTTGAATATTTAAACGAGTAGTTCTATTTATGAAGTGTTCTATTTAACCTGAAGATGATCCAATGAATGGATCGAAAACGTTTGTTTTAATTAAAAATAATCTCTCAGCGAAAAATAAGGTGTTGGATTACATATTTAGTAACTTTTATTTCATAATCGTTCTTCTTAATGATAAAATGAAGGAAATAAGAATAATTCATGAGAATTTAAACAGATTTAATTAATTTTCTGATGCCAATATTTGATTAGAGTCATTTTTAAATTTTTACATTATACAGTGATACCCCGAACTTACACGATAGGTGGAACTGAGCGATAACTGCGTAAGTCGAATTCACGTAAGTCAGGGTATAATTTCGCAATTTGTGTAAAATCCAGATTCGGATGTATGTAAGCTAATAAATGTTCTCGTTAATCTTATCACGTCTTTTGATTCATTCATGGTTACAAGAAATCACCATATAGAGTCTCTCAAGTCTCCNTAATGTGTTAAGAAATTTCCTATATAAAATATATATATATATTGAAAAAAACTGATTATATTGATATAAAATATTGAAGTTTCAATTCTAATGAGGGCAATCTAGTTCATAATTGGTCATTGTAATATTTCAACTGACCAAATCTAAAAACTAATACTTTCATTATATTTATGGGAGTTATTTTGTTAGTAAATTTTTATTCATTACATAAAGAAAACAATTTTAATTAGAAAACTGTTTCTTTAATATCATTTGATATAAAAAAAAGTTTTAATCTAATTAGAATATCACTTTCAAAAATAAACAAAGATTAGTGTGACAGTCATATTTGTTGTTAATATTGAAGAAAAAGATCACAATTTTAGTTGCAAGTTACATATATTTCCATTATGATTATATTTACTATTCCACATTCAGCATAAATCCAAAACATTAATTGAAATTGTAAAAATAAAATATGGTAAAAAATTTTTACTATATTTCATTTCATATAAATTAAAACTATGAAATTTTTTGAGTAGTTAATAACTAGAATTGTTGGTAACCAACTTTAATTTCAAAATCAAGTTGGCTATACTGTAGTGGTGATGTAAAAGAACATATTTAAAACATTCTGGAATTTGGGACATGGAATTCTCAGTTTGCTCTTGATTTCCTTTGGGTCCTAAATGGAGGCAAAAACATTTTCTTAGTGTATAACTTGGTATAAATAGAAATATATACAGCTGGAAAAATGTGCAAGGTTGTTTTTTAAGTCATTTTGTTAATAATTTCAGTTTCATTAGAACTAATTTAAGTATTATAATTTAAGATGCATGTAAATTGCAAAGAAACTTAATACAATCACTACCCCCATAAAGAGAGTGTTTTCTATAGCTGTGCATTGAAAAATTTTGTTTTATGCTTTGTTTAGTTATTACATGAAAAATGTAATAACTAAACAAAAAATATGTTAAAGAAATTATATAAAATATACTGTATTCTTAGAAGTGTACAATAATAAAACTTTCTGAAGAAACACAATAAACTTTTATGACAATTGTGAAAGGAGGAAGTGAGTATGTTAAAAAAAAAAATACTAAATTATTCTTAATATTTAAGAAATGAGAAAGGCAAATTATATAGAATTTATGTACATTTTGAAATTATTTTATATTAAGTTAAATTTATTATGGTAGATTCAAGATTATGTACTGTTTACTATAGTAAAAGATAATTTTCATAAGATTTAAATAAATATTTCATTTTAGTTCTTATTAATATACAATTAAATAAATTATAAGTAAAAACATGTTCACATTTTTGGTGACATATTTCAATTATGATGATTCTAGAAACAAAGAAAATCATTCAATTCTTTGCTTCACTTTAATTAGAAAAATCTCTGAGTTACAAATTCAAATATTTAACTATGTCAAACAAAATTACATTTTTATAAAAAATGTAATTTTGAGTTAAAAAGTTATTTATATATTTTTATCTTTTAGATAAAAATATGTTTTCTGATATAAAATTTTATAAAAGAATTTAATTAGCAATACTTGTCAACCCCCCTATAAGATTGTTGATTTTTCCGTTTTATCTGAATTACATGTTGTACGAGTCACTTAGATTTTACAAATATGTGAGCCGTTCACAGCCCGGCACACGTATTTGTAAAATCTAAGTGACTCGTACAACATGGAATTCATATAAAACGGAAAAATCAACAATCTTATAGGGGGGTTGACAAGTATTGCTAATTAAATTCTTTTATAAAATTTTATATCAGAAAACATATTTTTATCTAAAAGATAAAAATATATAAATAACTTTTTAACTCAAAATTACATTTTTTATAAAAATGTAATTTTGTTTGACATAGTTAAATATTTGAATTTGTAACTCAGAGATTTTTCTAATTAAAGTGAAGCAAAGAATTGAATGATTTTCTTTGTTTCTAGAATCATCATAATTGAAATATGTCACCAAAAATGTGAACATGTTTTTACTTATAATTTATTTAATTGTATATTAATAAGAACTAAAATGAAATATTTATTTAAATCTTATGAAAATTATCTTTTACTATAGTAAACAGTACATAATCTTGAATCTACCATAATAAATTTAACTTAATATAAAATAATTTCAAAATGTACATAAATTCTATATAATTTGCCTTTCTCATTTCTTAAATATTAAGAATAATTTAGTATTTTTTTTTTTAACATACTCACTTCCTCCTTTCACAATTGTCATAAAAGTTTATTGTGTTTCTTCAGAAAGTTTTATTATTGTACACTTCTAAGAATACAGTATATTTTATATAATTTCTTTAACATATTTTTTGTTTAGTTATTACATTTTTCATGTAATAACTAAACAAAGCATAAAACAAAATTTTTCAATGCACAGCTATAGAAAACACTCTCTTTATGGGGGTAGTGATTGTATTAAGTTTCTTTGCAATTTACATGCATCTTAAATTATAATACTTAAATTAGTTCTAATGAAACTGAAATTATTAACAAAATGACTTAAAAAACAACCTTGCACATTTTTCCAGCTGTATATATTTCTATTTATACCAAGTTATACACTAAGAAAATGTTTTTGCCTCCATTTAGGACCCAAAGGAAATCAAGAGCAAACTGAGAATTCCATGTCCCAAATTCCAGAATGTTTTAAATATGTTCTTTTACATCACCACTACAGTATAGCCAACTTGATTTTGAAATTAAAGTTGGTTACCAACAATTCTAGTTATTAACTACTCAAAAAATTTCATAGTTTTAATTTATATGAAATGAAATATAGTAAAAATTTTTTACCATATTTTATTTTTACAATTTCAATTAATGTTTTGGATTTATGCTGAATGTGGAATAGTAAATATAATCATAATGGAAATATATGTAACTTGCAACTAAAATTGTGATCTTTTTCTTCAATATTAACAACAAATATGACTGTCACACTAATCTTTGTTTATTTTTGAAAGTGATATTCTAATTAGATTAAAACTTGTTTTTATATCAAATGATATTAAAGAAACAGTTTTCTAATTAAAATTGTTTTCTTTATGTAATGAATAAAAATTTACTAACAAAATAACTCCCATAAATATAATGAAAGTATTAGTTTTTAGATTTGGTCAGTTGAAATATTACAATGACCAATTATGAACTAGATTGCCCTCATTAGAATTGAAACTTCAATATTTTATATCAATATAATCAGTTTTTTTCAATATATATATATATTTTATATAGGAAATTTCTTAACACATTAAAGTTTGTATTATCATTTTCCAGTTTATTGCAGTACATTAGGTTATTTGGAAGTTTTCATTATTAGAAAATTATCATCTTATTCAATAAACTCAAAACTCAATTTAATTTTTAAAGAACTGATGAAAAAATACATTAAATCACAGAATATGTAAAATCCAAATATCCTTCAAAGTAACCATGCCAAAACATAGAAATACATGTGTATATGCCAGGGGTGGGCAAGCAAGAGTTCAGAGGGAGCTGAAATGTAAGTTTTGCAAATTGCATGGGAGCCGCAGTTCTGTACTTTTTTATTCTGTACCGTGATTTTATTATATAATATAAATATAATATAAAACAAATATTGAATTTTTTTAATAAACATATTTTCACAAAATTGTGGAAATAAAATTGTAAAAGTAATGATAAAAAGCAGAAATTAACACTTTCAGCAAGAGCTGAATTTGCCCAAGTCTGGTATATACTGTATATCTCAGCAGATAAGATGAGATATAAATTTTTATCGAAGTTTTATAGTTTTAGCATATATCTATCCTATAAGATGACCTCCAAACTATCAACGGCCTATGAATTTAATTTAGGTCAGCGTTCATCATCTGAATAATAATACTGTATAGTGTATACGGAATTATGTCCTATTTGTAATTTTTCGAATGAACAAATTTTATTTTCTTGCATCTGGTAGCACTGCCTTACGATTGTTGCAAACATTCACACTGATTCGGCATTCGGGTAATGATCTTGACTATTCACAAAACGTCGTATGGACTATTCTATTTTGTGCACATACCCTACTCTCTATACTATCAAATAATTAAGGTTTGTCCGTTTTTTATAATGGTTTAATTTATATAAATTTCAATCTAATTTTTTTTGTATCTGTCCTATAAGACGACCCTAGATTTTGGAGGCCTTTTTTTTTATGATTCAACTATCATCTTATCTGCCGAGATATATATACACAGTTATGAAAAAATATTTTAAAAATTGCAATTATTAAATCTGATAGAAAAATTTTTTGAATAATTAAAACATTAAATACTTCTTTAACTTTACTGCTAGCCATTAATAACAGGAAAAATATACAAAACTGATATTGTTTCTCTTTTTTCTGCAGTTCAGTTTTGGAGAGTAAGTATTTGAATAATAATAATAACCTATAAAATGTATGATTAAAATTTTAAATATCTAAGTTAGTGTTTAAGATTTACTTTCCTAGCTCTTATTAAACTGAAGTGCCAAAAAATTAGAGACAGCAGCACATACAATGGTGTTACCTTCTACCCACAGGGGAAACGCTTTGAACTGGAACATTTGCATTTGGCATCATAGGTATCATACTTATCAGTTGTGTGTTAGCTTGGTTAGAATAGCAATGGGCCATGTAAAGGATTTATTGCTATTTGATTGTAAACAGATTGTTGGAGGAAGAAGAATGNTTTTTTTTTTTTTTTTTTTTTTTTTTTTTTTTTTTTTTTTTTTTTTTTTTTTTTTTTTTTTTTTTTTTTTTTTTGAGTAACCTAAGATGATGAACCTAACAGTGGTAGCTCATCTTATCTAATATAGGGGTGCTATTGCTAAGGGATGCACAACTCTAAGAGAATTATTTTAATTTCATATAATGTTTTGATCAGCACTGGTTTTTGATAGAAACATTAATTTCAATCAAAACATTATATGAAATCAAAATGATTCTATTAGAGTTGTGTGCCATAAAACCTCTTGTGTAGCATCGTATTAGATGCCATCAACTGCCACCCAAGCCTAATAATCTGTAATATCATTTCCACTCTTGGGCTCAACATCATGCCATACTGTAAGCTTGTCTACAACTTGGCAACAGTTCAGTGATACCCAAGAGTTGACGAGTGACAGATTACTGGATGTGTCAAACTAACAAGCAGCTGATTTCTAAGATTGTACTCTACTTTCTTTTGTGTTTGCTCTTGTTACATAATTCCATAATGTCCAGGTTTATAGCTGTATGGGACTATTCTATCTTGACTGCAGAATCTATAGTGAACTTTGAAAATTGACTTGATATTGCTTTGCTCTTCTTGCTATGCAAATTTCTGAGTCCAACAATGGTTTCTAAGGCACAAAAACTATAGAATATGTTTTCTCTCATTATCACATGGTGGCAAAATGATCTTGATAAGTCTCCTGACCATCTAAACAAGAAATATAGTACTTTTTTTTTCAAAAAATATTATATGAGGTGAAAATTTGTCTAAGGATTAAGCTTTTCATGCATTAAATACACAAAAACACACAAAACTGAAAGATGTTAAAGGCAAAAAATGTTACATCGAGTTTCTACTGTAATATATTTCTGTGCATATAAGAGCATGACCTTATAGATGGGACAAAATTTGTGGTATATTGCACAAAGTGTCTAAAAACTGGTTTAAAAATAATGAGTTTTTATAGTATAAGAAGCATTATTTTGAATAATGATTACCACAAGATATCAGTTACATTGATATAACAGTGCAGTGAAATAGATTATTTTTAATGATATTCTTGTTAAAATAATACAGACTATTATTTAATTGTAGAATACATTTAGCAATATATTTAAATATTGCTTGTTTGTAAGGACATAAAAACGTCTGTATGAATTTCTACTAAAATGAATAACAACATAGTGAGTTATCAGGAATTCAATTCAGAAATACAGTAGAATCCATTTAATGTTATCACTTTGGAACCTGCCTAATGAGTAGACTATGTAAATAAGACTACAGTCAGTAGAAATTCTGATTTTATTGACTGGCATTAAGATGATATCAAATCAATTAATGTTAGTTAATAAATATTTTAATTCGTTCGGTGTTATTCGTCTAGTTTTCCGAACTGTTGTCTTTAACAACAGCTAGCATATAATTTGAGTTAGAAATGACAGCAATTTAAACTAACAGTTAAAACACTTCATGATTTAATTATAAATGATTGTGGATGATGGCATGAAAGACAGCTTAAAAATATGTTTACCTGAAGGTAACTAAAATTCTGATTACAATAAGTGATGATTTAGTTATAGTTAAGTTTTATAAGTAGAATTTATCAGAATTAACATGTTCCAAAACATGTAACATTATATGTCTGATGATACACAGGATCATTTGCTTATCATTTCTATGTAAAATAAATACAGTAATAACGTAATCACATAAAATTAACAATTATTAATTACAAAAAAACTTGAATTATTATGTGTGTGTGTGTGTGTGTATATATATATATTTATATATGTATTTTAGATATAGCATAAAAAGTTCTTTATTCTAGAGGTATGGATATATTTACAGAATGATATTTTTATTTTCATAAGGGACTATTTATAAGATAAAGTGACTTCAAAATATTTTAAAGCAAATATCTGGAAAAATGCACTTTTAAACAAGAAATATCTATTCTCTACAAAAATGCTGTCACTTTTGGAAGANATATATATTAAATGAATTATTATTATATATATATAATTCATTTTATATTGAAAAAAAAATTATATTTTTTCTTCCTTTTAGTGTGATCTGTTAGATTTCATTCGAAATATTCTCAGTGAATATAATGATCAAGTTCTAGAAGAACAAATTAAGATATTACTTAACTGGTGGAAAAGATTATCACTTGATCAACTGTCATCGTCATTAGTTGTTAAAAATATAACAGTTAAACTTATTCAGATATTTACATGTTTAATTCCACATCTTCAAAATAAGTTGTTATTAAAGGTAACAGAAATCACATTATTATTATATTAATATCTCTCATTTTAGCATTGTTTAATAATAATAATAATAAATTTTGAAAGGTTATACAAAAATATTACATTTTAGATTTAAAACGACTAATTGTTTCATTTTAGACATTAGACTTCCTTTTCCAGTCATGGTGTGTAGAATGCGATGTTGTTTGTGCAGCAATAATTCAGTTCTTAAAACAGTGTAAAAATAAATATGTTACTCCTTCAGCTGAGGTGTAGTTTTTTTTTATCATCTTTTAAAATTTCTTTTCTTACATGAAATTAATAGTAATATGAAATATGTTATTTTAATAGCAACTAAAAATTTTTTCATCGATTGCAAGATTGTTCAAATATGCTCTCCAGCATCCAATACCTGTTTTGCAATATGAATGTATAGAGGCATTTGCAGAATTTGCTCTTAACACACCTCATGCAGCTATAATTCCTTTGTGCATCAAAGATGATGAAAATCTACAAAAACTTGTTCAGCAGTTTCTTAGTAAAGTATGTTAATTTTTATGAAAAACTTTGCTAAGACTTTTTGTAATTTTATTTTTATTTTTTTGTTTTAGAAAATTGTAAGAGAGAGAGTTGTGGATGAGAAAGAAATGTTATCAATTTTTAAAACTCAGTTCAGTAATTTGAGAAATAAAACTTTTAATGATGAATGTCTAGAAGAGAAATCATCATTTAAGATTAATGAGGTAATTATTTTAAATTACACAATTTGAATTTTCGTATTTTTAATTATAAACTATTATGATTGTTTTTAGATGGACAACATATTAATTACAATTGAAAGCAGTGTGACAAAATTAGAATTATTGGGAAAACAAAATCTGTCTGAAGAAGTTGTCAACAAATTAAAATGGATAAGTATGAAAATAGATGATTTATGTAAATAAATATTTAAACTTTATTTATGCTAAAAGTTGTCTGTATTTTATTAATTAGAAAAAGGTTTCATCTTTTTAGTTCACCAAACACTTCTGTAGGAACAGTCCTCTGTTCCACTTCAATTTCTGAAAAAATTTAAAATATTCTGAAAAATTGTATATACAAATAGCATTTCTGTTCTTATTTTAAAGATATTATTACCTTCAACCTTTTCATCATCATCACTTTCAAAATCATCGTCAATTGCAATTTCGTCAGGATTTGTTGTTTTACTTAATTCTGCCAATTCCTCTTCTGTTGCAGTTGTTCCACCCCTATTAATTAAAAAGTGAAAATTAAAGAAGCCCATGCATATAAAATTTGTTTTTAAAACTATGGCACCACTTGACTAACCTAACAAATAAGATATCTTTTCTTCCTGGCATTTTTGGCACATCTTTTTGAGCTTCTTCTGCCAAGGCTTGTGCTTTGGCTTCAAGTAATTTCATTTTATCTTGTAATGCAGTTGGTATTTCTAGAGGAAAAGAAAAGGAAAATAGCTTAGCATTAAAATCATAATAAATATTTTACATTAATTCAAGAGCATACCAGGTGTTCCTCCTGCTGCAGCAACAGCAGCAGTTAACATCTGAGAAGACATAAAGTGGACTTGTGTATTGTAAGTAGCTTGTACACTTCTTTTCATTCTCAGCATCTCTCTCATTGTATCTTCATTGCCATGTCGTATTTCAAATTCTTTCCATGTTTGCCAAAATTCTGATGTTGTCTGGAATGGGTCATTACAGATAAAAATTGCATGATAGAATGATTCAAAATGAAATTTATGTTGTAATAAAGGATTAAGAATTTAATTATTTTCAAAATAATATATGTTAAAATAAAAACACTTACCCTTGGATCACACATTTGACTACAATGAGCGTAAATAGCTCTCGCTCTATCGATCTCCCCTAATTTACGTTCTAGATCTGCAAACCTTAAACACATTTCTCTA
Source organism: Centruroides sculpturatus (assembly GCF_000671375.1). NCBI lineage: Eukaryota > Metazoa > Arthropoda > Arachnida > Scorpiones > Buthidae > Centruroides > Centruroides sculpturatus. The sequence goes on along the minus strand of NW_019385498.1, from coordinate 61,007 downwards.
GCTTGACTATCTGGAAGAGCTTCTATAGCTTTTTCATAAATTTGTCTTGTATAAGTAACACCATAAATTTCTGCTGCTTTTTTAATGTATATATTAAACATCTCAAACTGATCTTCAGGAGGAACAGCACGAGTTGCTCGATCGTAGATGGTCATGGCATGTCTGGCCAAACCGTGTTCTTCTTCCAGTTTCACATATAACAGATAGAGTGCTGAAAACAATTTTTTTTAAATTATTGAGTTTTAAAAAACTTTATTATATAAATAATAGTAATATGAAGTTTTTAAAACTTACACTTAGCAAATTTTGCTGGACAACCTTCTAGACACTGCTCAAAAAGATCTCTTGCACGTTCCAGTTTTGTTCCTTTCTGTAAAATAAAAAATATTTTTAAATATTAGAAAATGTAAAAGTTTTATGTTTACATATATATGTATGTCTATAGATCAAGGATTCTCATATCCTTCACTCCAGGAAGCCAATTTTGTAACTTTTTATTCACTGGGATCATCAATATAGCTGCCATTTTGAAGGAATATGGATACTATTGAAAGATTTCTTAATGATCATTCTGACAATTGATAAGAAATGTGTAAATTACTCAGTTAATTCATATTTATAATTATTTAATATGTAATATTGAAAATGAAAAAAGAGGTCACAGAATAGTATTTTCCTGAGAACCCCTGATAAAGACTGTTTACAGAAGAATTCCTTTTACTGTAAAATAATCCCAATAAATTTTTGTTGATATTTCTTAATGAAAGAGAAATAATTTTAATAAGTAAATTATAAGCAATATGTACAAAATATTTATTAAAAAGCATTATTCAGTTATATAGCAAGTTCTGTAGAAAGCTAATCAAGGATGAAATTAATATTCAATTTCAATTGTTACTTTAGTTACTTCCTGTACTATAAAATTTCTGTATTAATATGATACTATAAAATTGACAAAACTTGGTATCATAATGATAAATATATTATCCATAATTGCTTCTTGATGTTACCAAAAATTTATATTTAAAAAAATGTTTTTGACTCCTATACAGTCATCATGTATAACTTTTAAATGCTGCTATATTCTAAGAACAGTTTAATCTAATAAATATGTAAATATAATATACATATATTTAAGCTAAGCTGTTCTTACAATAGAATATAGCATTAGTACAATTAAACTGATGATGATCCTACAGGAGTCAAAAACATTATTTTTGATAACCTGAAGAAGCGGTTACGGATAATATATTTATTTAATATGATATTAATTTTTAATTAATTAGTAAGAAAAATTTTCAAAATATCAGTTTTTGAGAATGTTGAATTTAAAATAATAATTCTTACTTTTTTTTAAATAATAATTAATATCTGATATATAATGATACTGCAACTACCAATTAACTTTTAAAAATTTATAATTTGCTAATTTACTAAAAATTTTAATATATTAATAAACTTATATTAAACTTACATATCTCTTTAAAAATTTAATTAAATATGTATTCCAGATATCATAAACATTTGGCCATTTAAATAATGCAATTCCTTTTTCATAAGCCTAAAAAAAACAAATAACTTTAATTTAAAAAATGAAAATAAAAAAATTAATATTAAAATCTAATTGTGTGTTAATACTTTGAAAGCCTCTTCGAAGTAATTATTTTCTTCTAAAAATAATCCATAGTTGATGATAATTTGTGGTGTTGCAATCTTCAAATCAATTATACGATCATAAACAGCTTTTGAGGACTAGAAACATAAATAATGCAAAATTTTATTTAATTACATTTAAGCAGTTTTATTTACATTTGTTATGGAAATTAATATTACCTTGAAAGTTCCAAAACTTTCTTCTAAATCTGCATACATCGACCATATTTTCAATGACTTATATAGACGAAACTGTACAGGTTCACTCTATAAATATTTTAAAATTTGACAAAACAAAATAAATAAATTTAATAATACAATTTACATAACATAGTATAATCTTATTTAAATATATTTAAATACACAAATGTTATAAAATAATTTTGAATAATGAAGCACAATTATAACTCTATATTTTAACATTTATTGTACTGCATTCTCAGCTATCATTTTATTTTCTACTAATTTGAACTGTCTATGAAACTAAAAGGAATGAAAATATTAACATTACTTTTGATTTATCAAAGTTTAAAAAAGAGAATTAAACTCAGAGGCAGCAGGACTCATATCAGGCTATCATACTAGGAAATTGTGTTGTTTTACACAATAATCAAATTCCAATTCAGGTTTTTTTGTAGAAAGAAAAATGCAATAAAGGATAATAATTAAATATTTACTTTTCAAATTAAACAGATCAAAGTTTCTGTTCAATAAACATTAAAATTTTTCAGTTTATATTTGGATGATTTTTAAATATGAAAAGATGTTTAACTGCATGTGATCATAATGCACTTTTTTTATTTATGATTACAATGTTGTTAATATATACCATACCTTCTGTAACTTGTAATTTGCATAGATGCATGAAATGGGCACTCTAAAGACTGCTCATCTCATGCATCTTATGGTCAATCTTAGAAATTTACTGAAAATTTTATTCTTCTGCTATAAGCACTAACATATTTTTGTAATAACCATTTAATAACAATAATAAATATATTAACTATTTTAAGGAATTGTACAGCAAATAAAATTATTCCATAACTATATGCCAAATTAAAATGTAATACTAAGTTTTCTTTATTCTTTTTTATTTTAGGTAACTGTGTATTATTTGTGTTTTTATTATGTTAATATGATACGATTGTATTTGTTTTTTCTTCATCAATATAGCAAAATACTATTGAAGAATACAGTGGTGCCTCGTATAACGTACTTAATCCATTACAGGTGCACGTCCGTTAAGTGAAAAGTCCATTATACGAAACGCATTTTCCCATAGAAATACATGTTAAAATATATAATTCATTCCACAGCATAAAATAACCGTACCATAAAAAAATGAAAATGGAGCAGTCATCAATTATGCTGGTAGCCAGATGTTGTGAGGAGGTGGAGGAACACTTTTTTCACACATTCATACAGATACAGACTTTTTACACATTGCAGCAGGTCTCTTTTTATTGTTTTTTAATTGGAGTCAGATTTAAAAGAGGCTACCGGAGCTTGCAGGGTCAACTCCTCTTGTTCCATCCTTTGTTTTTTGACAGCTGGCTTCTTGAAAAACATGTCCAAGGTGGTCTGTTTCTCTCTCTTCTTCAACACTTGTCGGAAATGACGGGCAAGGGTGTCATAGTAGAGATCATTGATCCTGTTGGCCTCAGCTCTGTAATGAGTGTTGGTAAACTCCTGAACCTCTCCCCATTTGACAAGGAAGTTTTTGTCAACTTTCACTCCTTCTGATGATTCTTGCTTTGTTTCAATTGAAATCACCTTTCTGTTTTTTTAGAAGCCATGATTTGTACAACGCTTGAATAAATGTAAATACCCCCCTGCACTGAGGTGATGTACTGTATGTAATAAACAAGAGAGCAAGCCGAATCCCAACAGGAGCTCTGTACTTCAGATATACTAATAATATATTCTAATAATACTAATATATTATAAAAATAGCAGATTGTAAACGAGATGGAAAACGAGTGGAAACATCATTCTCACTTGTTCGCAGAAAGTCCGTTGTTTGCAGCCAGTCCATTGCTCGAGTCACGTAACGGCCAAACAGAAAGTCTGTTGTTCGCAGAGTCCGTTATACGAGACACCACTGTATATCTTTTTAATAAAATAATTTTTGTAATAAGATCATACAATCAATCATTCTCTTAACCATTAACTTGCTTTTTTTTTGCTTTGATTTATTATAATTTGTAATAATAAAACAAACTTTTGCTAAATAAATATTTTAAAAATTACCCTTAATTGAAAGCTATTTTCATAGAATGTTTTTATTTTTACTCTTAAAAGTCATATTTAAATATATTATCATGAACAAAAGAATACAGTTGGTTTCTTTTCAAACAGTTTAATTTAACAATAACTCACAAAGATTACAAATTGATTAGTAAGCACAAAAAAAAAATAAATAAATAAAAGGATCTGAACAAGTTTTAGTCCAGAACTAGTGCTGGCATGAGCTGTTCTTGAGTAGCACTTGGAATTTGGAATTTTTTTGGTTCTCTGCCAACTCAGTGGATGAAGAGCATAGCATGCAAGTTTGTGGTGACATTATTACTTTAAATACAGGATGACCCCATTTTAATCAGTCCAGTGGAATAACTCAAAAAATCGCATTCTACAAAAACAATCATTAAACCAAAAATGTTAGCCCATCTGTGGCCCCTTCAAGTTATCAGTTTCATCATAGATGATTCTAGAATTAGTGAAAAATAGGGTCAACTTCATTTTACTAAGTGAGAATCTACATGTTTTATTGCATATTCTGATTCTACATCAAAAATAAACAAACTTTTATCTGAAATATTTTTTCAAAACATACACTAATAAGAAGTTATGAATGTTTGATGTTTTATAGTCAGCATATCATGCACATTCTGTGAATTTCACTGAAAAAAACAAAGAAAAATAGTTAAAAAGGCATTAGGAAGCTATTATCATTTGGTGAAATCATTCTTTTTGTTCAAATAATGAACTGATACAAAATTAATGCCTCAACATGTTAAAGCCATCAAGCTTGTGATAAAAAGACATTGATTTTGATTCCAACGAATAATAATTAGTTCTTAACAACTTTTCTAGCAGTTTTCTTCCTTTTTCAGTGAAATTCACAGACATTCATGCATGCACCACATGACAGTCACATAAAACTTCAAATGCCCATAGCTTCTGATTAGTGCATCTTTCAAAAAAATGTTTTAGATAAAATTTTGTTTATTTTTTATGAAAAATCAAAATAGGGAATAAAAAATTGGAGGTCTCCATTTAAGAAGATGAAGTTGATCCCTTTTCACTGATTCTAGTACCATCTGTGAAACCAACAGCCCCATCTTGTGGCACCCTTGAAGTATAATATTTTGGTTTAATGATTTTTTTTTGTAGGATGCATATTTTTCAAGTTATTTCAGTGGATTAATTAAAATAGTCTAATCTATATATTCTAATAGTTATGCAAAATATTTTATTTAAAAAAAGCATAGCTTACCTGATCGTGATAAGCTACTTTCCTAGGAGGTGCAGCTGTTGCCCGTTGCATCAAAGAAAGTGCTCCTTCAAAGTTTCTATTTATAAAATTTCATTTTTTTAATATAATGATGCATTAAAAGAATTTAAATATGTATGCTCAATAATTGCTTAAAAGAGTGTTTATAGTAATGTGTTAATATACACAGTTTTTTCATAAAATTCAAATTTTTATAACTAGTGTTTTATTTTAGCATTTTGCTTATAAAATATTTTAACTGAGATAAAACCAAATTATATTTGAATTATNGCGAAAAGGAGGACAGACACAAAGTTTTAACTTTGTTAAAAAGTCGTATTTATATTTTTATGTATTAAATGTAAATAACGCCGGCCATGAATTTTATTATTTTTAATTATTTCAAATTGTATGAATTATAAACCTGACGATGATACCTGATGTATTACTAATATTATGCTAATACTAATACAATGGTTATGTTCAATTAGTTTACAGATTAAAACAGAATGGTTATTATATAATTATATGTATTTAATTATTTGTAATTTATGCTACCCGTTGTACCAGAAGAATTTCTCATTATAAATAATCTTTTTTAGATCTGGTTATTAAAATTGATAAAAATTCTGATAATGTATTTATTATGAAACTTAACACTAAATATGTCTTGAAATGAAAGAGACAAATTACTAATTCAGTAACATTCCTAATAAAAAATGATGGCAACAAAGATAAAGTACAGTAGAAACTTGATAATTCGTCACTCAATAATTTGTCATGTTCTATAATTTGTCACTTTGAAAAGGTGTTATTTTTAGATGCTGGCTTATATTTCACACACTGTGTAATAGCTAGTTCTTGTCAGCTGCAGTAATTAGCATTAATTTTAATTGAAAATTATTACCTGTTAATTATAATGCCCAAAAAATGCATGCATGTCAGTCTATTTGGGGAGACCATGAAATCAAATTTTTCCATATGGTAAAAACTGGCATGTTGCTTTATCCTCAAGGAATGCTGGCACGCCAGTTTAAGTGAGATTATACATCCTTCTCTAGAGGGCACATTAAAAAAATGAACATCACATAAAAACAAATGATTTTTTTATTCTGAAACTGTGAAACTCTCAGCATTACATCAAAAAACTACAATTATATACAGTGGAACCTCGCTTAATGAGCATAATTCATTCCAGAATCATACTTGTAATGCGAAACACTTGTTAAGCAAAACAGTTTTTCCCATATAAATTAATGTAAAATACGATAATGCATTCCATGCCAAAAAAATACTCAAATATTTTATGTATAACATTTATTCAAAGAAAATTATACAATATACATTGTTAAGGAGCATGAATCATCATAATCTTTTCTCTCGCATGAAATGAACCAATCTGGAATGCAAATACGATTTGCAGAAAACAAAAAAAATCACAGATAATATGTCTCATAAACAGCCAAATGATATACCAAATTCGTGGGCTAAGCTATAATTAAATATTAGAAATTAATGAATTTGACTAGAGGTAGGCAGTTATGCTGTCATCTTGTATTAAATTTAATAATTATAAATAATTGATTTTTAATTTAGATATTTCTAAAATTTCATTTGTAATTGGTCATTAAATTTAATACCAGATGGCAGCATAATTGCCTACCTCTAGTCAAATTAATTAATTTTTAATATATATATATTTTTTTTGATTCACTAACACAAGGTGTGTTTCTATTTCAACACTTGGTGGTATTCCATCTTTATTTTTAATTTTTAATATTTTTACATAGCCCAAGAATTTCGCATATTGTTTGGAATGTTTATTATATAATGGGCTATGGTTGTTGATGTTTAAACATAATATGTGTGAACACAAGTTTGGAAAAATGTGTAATCATTATGTGAAATGTTGCTCATTAAGCGAGCCATTTTTAAAAAATTTGTTTTGCTCGTTATGCGACTCATTATGCGAGGTGCTTGTTAAGTAAGGTTCCACTGTATTTAATTTCTTCATTTTGTCTTCTTCCTAACAATGTAAAATGCTCATGGCATGCTGAAAGTGCCATTTTCTTTTATGTTTATTTTATTGTAATTTGTTTCAAAACTGCAAAAATAAACATATTAAATTTCAGAAACTTGCTGTAAATTATCTCAACTTACACAATTAACATCCACTTAAGATGAAGGTGTTATTTTTAAGATCAGAATAGATGGTAAGTGCAGACCACACTAAATACTACTACTTCTACTATTATTAATGTCAATAAATCATTAATTGTTATATTGTCCTGTAAACAAAAACGCTCTTCCTGGTTTTAAGTCAGTCAAATTACAATGTTGTTATTTTATTGTACTTAGAAGAATGTTTTCTTCAACATTTAATTAACAACTAGTTTTGTTACATCTGATTAATTTTATTTTTTAATCACAGTTTAATTGGCATGCCAGTAACCCCAAGGTTTTCAGTATACTGGTCTCTCCTGGATATATGCAGCCTTCTGGTCATTCCACAAAAATACAATATATTAATACATGAGTGATTCAATTTCTGTCATGAATTTCGGTAATGGCAATTGAACTATATGTGTTACATAATTCCAATTTATGTTTCTTTCTTTGGGTACTCCCTGCCACATGCTGACATTTCTCCCATCATTTTGGCTATGCCTGCAGAACAAGTCTTTTGGCCATTGTTGGAGTACCTGCATGACAAACTCCAGTTTTAGAGTTTGTCATGTGAAGTCGGAGAGACTAGTATATTGTAATCTAGCATTCAACATTCTGGGTAAATCAGCTGTCTTCCAAAGATTCCTTCAAAGAGCCAAACATATGATAATTAAACAATGACAGATCCAGACTGTAGGCCATGCAATCCAGAATTTCTGAACTAAGGCCTTTGATCACATCCATAATGTGCAGAGAGATGTTCTGTTACCTAACTATGTAACACTTATAGTTCCATTGCAATTTCTGAAATTATGGAAAGAAGTTAAACTGTCCTTGTTTTATATGTTGTTATTTTTTCTTCTACATTTGTGATAATGTATAATGATTAATTTCTAATCCTAAATAATGTTACTATCTGTTTATACATTACATGGTATTTATTTATTATGGTACTCTATATAACTTTAAAAAATATACTAAACTCTGCCTTCCACGATCACTTCACATTAAATGACTGCAATATAGACCAAAATAATATAAAAATTTTACATTAGAGAAACTGAAACATAGAACAGAAAATTTAAAGAAAGTGTAGAAATCATTAAAAGTAAAAACTGTATAAATAAAAATTTAAGCATAAAAATAAATGAAAATTGGCTTAGGATATTGTGAAAGGAATTTGAAAAATGTAAAAATAGGTAAAAATGTAGAGATTGAAGGAAATTTCTACAGCTTTTAAAAAACTTTTTTAGTTTTTATTATTTTTTAAAATAATTTTTAGAATTTTTTTATAAACTTTTAGATATAGAAATTTCATGATGATAAAGAATGTTGAAATTACTAGGGATAGGTTCCAGGTTGCAGCCCAGTAACTTATAATAAACTTAACTTTTTCAAAATTTTTTATAAAAATGATGATAGACTGGATGCAATAAAAATTAAATCTTGTGAAAACTATTTTCTTTAGAATGCTATAACCCTAGATACCCACTCAGGCTAGAATCTAATATCAATATTGTCATCTTCCATATCTGGTAATTAGAACAGTTAAATTTTTATTTAGAATTATATATAGGAACTTGTTGTTATCAGAAATTCTTAAAATGCTAACGTAAAAAATTCAAGAGTATCCTAATATTAAAAGCAATTGGTTAGTTGCTTTATCCAACTCTTTAAACAAATATGGTGTTATCTATTATCTCTTTCTTACATAATAATGATATTAGAAAACAAACATTTGTTTCTTCAGTACATACTTTAGTTGATATATATTCTTAGATAAATATTGACAGTAAAAGTAGGGCTACTCATCATTTATGGTATAAAGGGAAAGTGAATTCTCTAAATGGTAATATTTAGTGTTAGTGTATAATAAATACACTATCAAAATTTTTATCAATTTTAATAGCCAGTTGAATATCTGTTTTCCAGATGTTAAAAGATTCATTGTTCAAGTTAGATTAAATAAAATATCTATATTATTTAAAAGTAATGTATATAATTTTAAAAATGATATATGTCCTGATTGCTCTGAATGACTGTTAAAGACACACATATCTGTTTATATATCAGAAGTCACAGTATTCCTCAATGATAAGATTTGTTATATTGGAAAATTTTGCTTTGCATAATTATTTTAAGGAACCTAATAATAATGTTATCTTTAAGTTAAATAATTATTTCAAGGTCGTCTCTGTAATTTTGTGAACTTTTAAAGGATTGCTGATGGTGAAAACGGCGAAAAGAAGGACAGACACAAAGTTTTAACTTTGTTAAAAAGTCGTATTTATATTTTTATGTATTAAATGTAAATAACGCCGGCCATGAATTTTATTATTTTTAATTATTTCAAATTGTATGAATTATAAACCTGACGATGATACCTGATGTATTACTAATATTATGCTAATACTAATACAATGGTTATGTTCAATTAGTTTACAGATTAAAACAGAATGGTTATTATATAATTATATGTATTTAATTATTTGTAATTTATGCTACCCGTTGTACCAGAAGAATTTCTCATTATAAATAATCTTTTTTAGATCTGGTTATTAAAATTGATAAAAATTCTGATAATGTATTTATTATGAAACTTAACACTAAATATGTCTTGAAATGAAAGAGACAAATTACTAATTCAGTAACATTCCTAATAAAAAATGATGGCAACAAAGATAAAGTACAGTAGAAACTTGATAATTCGTCACTCAATAATTTGTCATGTTCTATAATTTGTCACTTTGAAAAGGTGTTATTTTTAGATGCTGGCTTATATTTCACACACTGTGTAATAGCTAGTTCTTGTCAGCTGCAGTAATTAGCATTAATTTTAATTGAAAATTATTACCTGTTAATTATAATGCCCAAAAAATGCATGCATGTCAGTCTATTTGGGGAGACCATGAAATCAAATTTTTCCATATGGTAAAAACTGGCATGTTGCTTTATCCTCAAGGAATGCTGGCACGCCAGTTTAAGTGAGATTATACATCCTTCTCTAGAGGGCACATTAAAAAAATGAACATCACATAAAAACAAATGATTTTTTTATTCTGAAACTGTGAAACTCTCAGCATTACATCAAAAAACTACAATTATATACAGTGGAACCTCGCTTAATGAGCATAATTCATTCCAGAATCATACTTGTAATGCGAAACACTTGTTAAGCAAAACAGTTTTTCCCATATAAATTAATGTAAAATACGATAATGCATTCCATGCCAAAAAAATACTCAAATATTTTATGTATAACATTTATTCAAAGAAAATTATACAATATACATTGTTAAGGAGCATGAATCATCATAATCTTTTCTCTCGCATGAAATGAACCAATCTGGAATGCAAATACGATTTGCAGAAAACAAAAAAAATCACAGATAATATGTCTCATAAACAGCCAAATGATATACCAAATTCGTGGGCTAAGCTATAATTAAATATTAGAAATTAATGAATTTGACTAGAGGTAGGCAGTTATGCTGTCATCTTGTATTAAATTTAATAATTATAAATAATTGATTTTTAATTTAGATATTTCTAAAATTTCATTTGTAATTGGTCATTAAATTTAATACCAGATGGCAGCATAATTGCCTACCTCTAGTCAAATTAATTAATTTTTAATATATATATATTTTTTTTGATTCACACAAGGTGTGTTTCTATTTCAACACTTGGTGGTATTCCATCTTTATTTTTAATTTTTAATATTTTTACATAGCCCAAGAATTTCGCATATTGTTTGGAATGTTTATTATATAACGGGCTATGGTTGTTGATGTTTAAACATAATATGTGTGAACACAAGTTTGGAAAAATGTGTAATCATTATGTGAAATGTTGCTCATTAAGCGAGCCATTTTTAAAAAATTTGTTTTGCTCGTTATGCGACTCATTATGCGAGGTGCTTGTTAAGTAAGGTTCCACTGTATTTAATTTCTTCATTTTGTCTTCTTCCTAACAATGTAAAATGCTCATGGCATGCTGAAAGTGCCATTTTCTTTTATGTTTATTTTATTGTAATTTGTTTCAAAACTGCAAAAATAAACATATTAAATTTCAGAAACTTGCTGTAAATTATCTCAACTTACACAATTAACATCCACTTAAGATGAAGGTGTTATTTTTAAGATCAGAATAGATGGTAAGTGCAGACCACACTAAATACTACTACTTCTACTATTATTAATGTCAATAAATCATTAATTGTTATATTGTCCTGTAAACAAAAACGCTCTTCCTGGTTTTAAGTCAGTCAAATTACAATGTTGTTATTTTATTGTACTTAGAAGAATGTTTTCTTCAACATTTAATTAACAACTAGTTTTGTTACATCTGATTAATTTTATTTTTTAATCACAGTTTAATTGGCATGCCAGTAACCCCAAGGTTTTCAGTATACTGGTCTCTCCTGGATATATGCAGCCTTCTGGTCATTCCACAAAAATACAATATATTAATACATGAGTGATTCAATTTCTGTCATGAATTTCGGTAATGGCAATTGAACTATATGTGTTACATAATTCCAATTTATGTTTCTTTCTTTGGGTACTCCCTGCCACATGCTGACATTTCTCCCATCATTTTGGCTATGCCTGCAGAACAAGTCTTTTGGCCATTGTTGGAGTACCTGCATGACAAACTCCAGTTTTAGAGTTTGTCATGTGAAGTCGGAGAGACTAGTATATTGTAATCTAGCATTCAACATTCTGGGTAAATCAGCTGTCTTCCAAAGATTCCTTCAAAGAGCCAAACATATGATAATTAAACAATGACAGATCCAGACTGTAGGCCATGCAATCCAGAATTTCTGAACTAAGGCCTTTGATCACATCCATAATGTGCAGAGAGATGTTCTGTTACCTAACTATGTAACACTTATAGTTCCATTGCAATTTCTGAAATTATGGAAAGAAGTTAAACTGTCCTTGTTTTATATGTTGTTATTTTTTCTTCTACATTTGTGATAATGTATAATGATTAATTTCTAATCCTAAATAATGTTACTATCTGTTTATACATTACATGGTATTTATTTATTATGGTACTCTATATAACTTTAAAAAATATACTAAACTCTGCCTTCCACGATCACTTCACATTAAATGACTGCAATATAGACCAAAATAATATAAAAATTTTACATTAGAGAAACTGAAACATAGAACAGAAAATTTAAAGAAAGTGTAGAAATCATTAAAAGTAAAAACTGTATAAATAAAAATTTAAGCATAAAAATAAATGAAAATTGGCTTAGGATATTGTGAAAGGAATTTGAAAAATGTAAAAATAGGTAAAAATGTAGAGATTGAAGGAAATTTCTACAGCTTTTAAAAAACTTTTTTAGTTTTTATTATTTTTTAAAATAATTTTTAGAATTTTTTTATAAACTTTTATAATCAATCATGAACTAACCTCTTTACAATGTAAAAATATGCTAATTAGTATGGAACTACATAGTAAAAGTGGTAGATGACAGTATAAAGTAAAGCTAACGAGGATATATCTATTTGTGTTTTATTTAGTAAATATGAATTTTTTATATAACAGTAAAAGATAGAATTTGATTTGAAATTTAATACCATATTGCATCTTAACCATGAATGAATACAGATGTAAGCAAAAAATCTTGTACTGATGGTACATCCATCTTTTAATTTTGTCACCCAAAAAGGAAACAACAAAGATAGACAATAAATATGTAAGCTGTATAAATATGTATTCATCCATGATACCCAGCTTATAAATAATCCCGAGGTATGTTCTAAAATTTATAAAACTATTTGTATAAAATAAATAATTAAATGATAATAAATAATATTAATATAGATAACAACAAAAATTTTTAATTAAACAATTACAATTTAAATTACCTCTCTAGGCTTTCCTTCAAATAATTTCACTCGCTTATGCCAATCATGAACATTATGAGGATTTTGCCTTAATAGAACACTAAAAATATATTTTTAAAATGAGAATTATTACAAAAACTTAAATAAATTCTAAATATTACCTATTCAATAGCAAAGGCCTTCTATCCATCAAATCTTCCAAACGAGCTAATCTTAAATCCAAGTCCAAATCATCTAACAAAGTAAAGAATTGTCATTATATTAATTTATACATTTTTGTTAAATAATATTTACCTTCTTCTGTAGGACCAAGTTTTGCAGTCTCTTGCATTTTTGCACTGATAAGACTTTCTTCAAATTGTGCACATGCATCAAATACTTGAGTAAAATCTCTTACTGTCATTACAGTTTGAATAGCTTCTTCATACACATCCCGTGCCTATTAATAATACAAAAAAATTAAATTTAAATGTCATTTTAACAAATAATAAATATATTTGACTAGAATTCACTTTGAATTTAAATTATTTAATTACAATTATAAGTTTTTTTTCCTAAAAATCTTTGAATAATTGGTTTTCATCATCTTAAATATCATTAATTTTTACAAGTGAAATGTCTAATTAGAATATGTAATTTATGATAATTCTAAATCAACTTATTATTTGAATGAATTAAGACAATAATCCTTAAAATTTTTCATAGAAGATTTCAATTTTCAAAACTATTTATTTATATTTAATATGTTTATTCCATCAATTCTGAATTTATTCAGGAATGTTATTTCCTCTTCTGTTTCTAATATATCGATTTATTATATAATTGATTTACTACATTAAGTTGGTCCACCTTATCTAGAATTAATTTATAATATTCTATATTTTTAACTATTATTATTTCAACTTTTATATATTATTTTCAGTTATTCATCTTCACCATTTGATTACAAGTGTTGTTTAGCTCTTGCAAAAAGTTTCATAAATCACTGCCTTTCTTCATTTCATTTTGAAAAATATTGAAATAAAGTTGGTTAAGAATTATATTAAATAAAATATTCTTACTACAATAAATTTCAAATGTAAAAAAAGAAACTATGCTTCTTGAAAAGGATGGCTTCAAAATATATGAATATATATCTATATATTTATTTATTAAATATGTATAAAAATTATGTTATCATTCTCACCCTTTCAAATAATCCACTACGTGTATAATAATCTGCTAATGAGTTCCATAATTGTCCAAGTTGATCTGTGTATCTTCTTAAACCACCTCTAATAATTGCATCTACTTTTAATGATCTAACTTTGTCAGGATTTTTAGATATTAGGTTGCATAACTCATTCCACAACTGTAAATAAATTTAATTATATCAATATAATATAAAATTATTCTTTTTAAATCTTTATTTCATATTATTTTAGTCTTGTAATATATTATTAGCATAAAATTATTCAAATTTTATTTATAAATATATCTAAAAATAAATTTAAAATAAAATATTATAATTAGTATTGTCACAGGCTTAATTAGCCATAAAAAAAATAATAAGAAGAATAAATTCCAATGTTATCTTGCCAACATTATAGTAGTAATTTTTCTTTTGGAAAGTTTTAGTCCTTAAATTAAGTATCGTGTTTCAGTTTAAATCTCTGTTAATTTTGTGGCTGATACATTAAATCAGTGGTGCGCAAAATATTTACATTTCTGACCCCCATTTTGTGTAAAATTTTGTTGTGACCCCTGGATAGCCATTAGACATTTTTTTAATTGTCAACATAATTAAAGTGAAATTCTTTCTGGGATTTGTGCTTATGTTTCTGCCTTATTAGAGGTCTGAATAGAACACATAATTTTATGAAACAACGGTTTTATTTATGCATATGGGTATAAATATTTATTTAATGAAAAATACTTTTAAAAAAACTTTACATCATAAGAATTCAACGTGAGGTATGCGCTTGCAAAGAGCTCATGATCGCTTCTATGTTTGGATCTGTATTGGAAATCGCAAGCTGTAAGTCATCCTCTGGATCCAATTGAGATTGATGTTTTGTTTTAATGGCAACTAATTTTGAAAAGCCAGCTTCACATAAGTAGGTCGATGCAAATTGAATCAAAATATTGATTGCCTTTTTCTTAAACAGACAATTGTTTTCGTAAAAAAAATATACTTCTATTTTTATAAATAATATAATTTCATTTCACTATTTTACTGGTACCTGATACTTGTTGAAGAAAAGCCTTATATTTTTTATTGTCAAATAAATTTCTTTGAATTTGGCAACCCTGAAAAATTTTCTCACAACCCTCAGAAGGTCACAAACCCATGGTTTGTGCACCACTGCATTAAATAACAAAAAATTCTATTAAATGTAAAAATTAAACTTAATAATATTTTTCAAACTTTTGACAATTGTATAGCATTTTCATCATTTTAAATTACTGATTATTCTGTTTATAATTTATATTGAATTTCAATGAAATCCTGCATTGCTTTAATTACATTCTGATTAATTTTGAAAATTAATTCTTAATAATAGAAATAAATTTTGAAGAGAAGGATTTGAAAATAATGAGCTGCATTGTATTACAATTAAAGAAATTTTTCATTTATGATTTGTTTAAATAACTGTATCATATTTAAAAAAGTAATCTTTTTCTAGTATCACAAATTTTCATGACTTCATTTACAAAACATAATAATCACATTGGCCCTAATATTAGTCAATGTTTTTTCCAGTTTTAAAGAAGCAAAAAATCACTCTTGGCTTATATTTGAGCCCGATTAAAGTTTCCTTTGATTTCAATAACTATCTGTGGTACACATTGTACAGAGTTAAAATGACATTAAAATTCAGTATGTCAAATGTTCATCAATGTTAAATGCCAGCAAAGTTGCAACCTATCACGTTACAACCCATAAGTTATGAGTAGAAATTAAGAGTTTGGCATGATTGTAAATAATTGATTAATTGATTTTTCAAAAACAGTCAACTAAACTAAGACAATTATTTTTATTGTGTTGAACAGAATCAGTCAATTTTAATAAGTTCTAAAAAACTTTATTTTGGTAACATTTTTATTTTACTCCTAGGAGTCCCTACTAATTGAGCAATCATCAAACATTTGTAGGAAGGGTGCTGAAAATTTATTGCAAAATTTATTCTATTCTAAAGTGTAAATTTCTATTGTAATTATAAATTTATGTATTTGATATGATTATTTAAAACATAAATTATAATAAATAGACAATTAAAAAAATAATAGAGAGCCCAGCATAGTTATAGAAAGGTATTTGGTTGTGGTGTAAGAGTTTTTGATGGCCTATGATGCAGTAACCAACATAATTAACTTTTTAACTGTTTTCTGATGATTAAGTAATATGGCATATATTCTGTTAAGTTGTATACCTAGATTTTCCAGTACACATATGGATGAAAATATTCATTTTGTGGTATAAGTATGCTCATTAACTGCATGGAACCATGTAAGCATTCAATTCTGGACATTTCTGGTTACTTGTTATCTCTTCATAAATTCCTACATTAACTCTTAATAGTATTAAAGATAATCTAACGTAAGTAGTTTTAAGACTGTAATATCATATACAAATTTATTTGTTGTATACACCAATAATTCATAGTTTATGGAAATCAATTCGTCATTATTTAATGTAATTTCCAACTATTCTGTGTCACTTCATCTCTGGTATTGAATTTCTGTAGAGATACTAGCATGTTCAACTATGTTTACTCAAAAACCACAATTTTCATTGAATTTTCGTACCCAACTTTTTATTATGTTCAAATTTGAATTGAATTTCTCTTTGAATTCAACAACCATTCCATTTTTCAAATTCAATCATTCAATTTTCAAACTCTATTTGCTTGAAGATGACATAAATAACTATTGTTGAAAATACATGCATGTTTCTGTATATTTGCTGGTTTTAAATATATTAACTTAATACTGAAAGTCAGAATTTTATTTTATTTAACATTAAAATTGTAACCACAACTTGGAAACAAGAATGATGACAATGAAAATGATGAAAGTGTTTCAATGGCTTTCCAAGTTTTTTAACGCATACTACTAATTTTTGTATACAAATAAAATTAATAAGGGCAGGTTGAATTATATTCAGATCCTAATTTTCTTCAAAAACTAAGAAATCCAAAATTGGAAGTTGACTTATATTAGGCCAATATGGTAATTACAGTAGAGCCTCGATTATCCGACCTAATTGGGGACTGGGGTTGGTCGGATAATTGAAAGGGTGGATAACCGAAAAGTATGAAAAAATCTATTATTAGTGTAGTATATTATTATATCCCATGTAATTAGTATATTAGTATATCGCTATTAACCTACTTTGCATTGAATTTTCATTGACAAAAATTTTTAAAAATAATAATCATCGCTATTGTATCGTTAAAAATTAGAAAGTTAAGCCTCATTTAAATACTGGCTCCCTTTCATTGTCGATCCAGTGTTGCCAGCTAAAACACATAAAAATAATATTAAAGTTGCCAAGACATAGCCAAATATTGTAGCGCCACATTAATAGCGGACATTTGAAATTTGCCGACTAGGACGGTCGGTTGATAGGGGGTCAGATAATCGAGGCTCTACTGTACATAGAAAAACAAGCTTAATTCATAAAAATATGGAGAATGAAATAATAAATAAAAACTTATAATATACTTGGTATTTAGATTTTCCATCTCTAGACACAAAATCTTCTTTATTTACTATTTTTTCAAGTTCAACAGCTGCATCATCTAGCCATCCAACAGATATTAGATAATCAATAAATTCTTCAGCATTCTCAGGATATAGCTGAAAAAATTTTAAAGATAAAATAAATAATANAATAAAATGTAACTATGCGTCGATTCCGCACAACACATCCGAACATGTAAGCTGAACAATTGTGTGGGGGGAGTGAGTAATCAAGAGCTGCGTGCCGCTCAAACAAAAGACGAATCCACGAGATTTGAAAATCACATAACTCCGGGTTCGCGTAAGTCGGGGTAGCGTAAGTCGAGGTATTACTGTATTATATAACAAATAAAGTTACAATCTAAACTCATTCAAACTGAATTTATTGCTAGATATTTTTAATAAATAATAAAGATTTATAGGTATCAATTACAATTTTTTAAATAATTTCACTTACTTTTAAATATCTGTGATAAACTCGAACAGCAGTTTGAGGTATATTATACATACAAACAAATTTCAAATATAATGGCCAAATACGATGGTGCTGAGTAATTGGAAGTGCTTCAAGTGATCTATCAAACACATGTCTAGTTCTTGTAATTTTACGTTGGTCTATAAGAAACTGACAATAGTCTAACCAAATTCGAATCATCTATAAATAAAATAAATTTCAGTAATATATTCACACAGATATTTTTATTTTATACAAAATACTCTCAATTTCAGATAAAGTTACTTACTTTATGCATGAATACTAAAGCTCTCTCAAAAGTATTATTAACATCTTCATACTCAGGATCAATAATGCAATAACCTTTAACTTGTTTTCTTCGTAATTTTAAATAGTTATACCATAATTTGTAGCTAAGAAATTAAAAAATTTTTCAAATTATAATTCAAATATTATATGACTTATTAAAATAAAAAATATTAATATTAATAAAGAATGATTTCAAATCTTTATAAAATAAGAAATTAACAAGCATTATAAACATATTGGTAATCTCTATACCTTTAATTAAGATACTAGAATGATGGCTTAAAAGACAAGGCAACTAATGTTGCATTTAACATGCATTGCCATAAAGTGGTAACTGTATGCATATTGCACTTTATGTTCATATTTTTAATTGCATACCTCATCATTACCACTATGGACATAAAGGAAGCAGCATGCATTTGGTATCTCTTACATCACTAGAAATGGGATAAGTAAAGGAAAAACAATATTGAGTGCACTCTATTTTATGTGAGACTTACACATGGAATGATTCATACCACTCTATCCAAAATTAAGAGAATATGAACCAAAATTTATTTATTTCAGTCAATCAAATCTTTTGACAATTTGTTGCCGATGATTAAAGATGACATTATCAAGTACAATCATTATGAGGATTAATTTCATCAGAAGAAAACTCATAACAACATTAAATTTATTTTATGAAATCAAATCAATATGATTATTCAAAGTTCTTTAGGTATTCTGATTGTGGTGATTTGGAAGTTGAATTTTTAGCTGGGGTGATGGGATTGTGGATGGGATGTGCATTGGTGACAATGATTGTGGATAAATTGTTGATATCTGAACATTATAGCCTAAGTAATTTGGATATGGCTGATTATATGAATGTAAATGAACAGCTGGTTATATAAAGAAAAAGTCTGTGCTCATTCAAGAACACTTAATATTTCAATTTTTTTTTATTAAATAGCTGTTTTCAGGCAATCTATAAATTTTCTTGTATAGCAACATACAAAATAGTTCATCATCATGATAATTTAGTGGTTAATCCTGTTTTTCTCTTATTAATAAGCTTTTTTTCTAAAATATCTGAAAAATATTGATGAACTGGATTGAATTTTACTTTGGGATTCAATTTTCTTCCTATCATATTCTACTGCAACATTGAAATTTTAATATGCCAACACTTTCATTACAGCATTATCAATATTACTAGTCATTTCTTTATTGGTAATAACCTTTTTAGAAACTGCAACCTTTTTGAAATAAACATAACATTTTGTGTTTCTTACTACTGATCCCAAAATAAGATTTTTTTCTGCTTTATCAGTTCTCCCTAGTTATAGGGATGAATTAAAAACAATTTTTAAATGCCAGAAATAACTAAATGGAAATGGGAGGAGAGTCATTGCAATCAATTTTGAACAATTTTCCAAACTGCATTGGTGCAATTGACAGAAAATATATGAGATTAGTTAAGCCTACTTATACAGGTCTATATTTTAATTATAAGAACTTTTTAACTATACTTCTGGTCAGCATTGGACTAGCAACAAATTTCAGCCTGGGAATATATACTAAATACAAGTCCATATGTATATCCTGCAGAAAGGTAGGCTGATGTCTTAACTGCCTCAACCATCCAGCTGGCAATTAAGCCACTACTGTTTGGTGGTATTCAACATTGCCAGATGTACAATAATTTGATAAGAATTTTCATTTAATGTTTCTTTTTTCTTTATTAATCAAACTGTACTGATTTACAGCATATTCTAAAGATAGGAGAGATGTTAGCTGTTCGGTTAAGTGTAACCTAACAGCTAACCTAAGCACTCTGTCATCCAGCAAAATCATTAATTAATCGAGCACCCTGCAGGTCCCAATTTTCCCAAAGATTCCAGATTAGTGATAGTTGGCCTGTAGTTGGTTGTGGGTTTGCACCTCTCTAACAGACATGCATATGTCTGATGTGCATTAACAAGAGAAAAACTTAGAACAGAAAATGAACAAAAGTACATGTTTATATGAGTGCTTCATTGTACTTTGTCTTCACTAATATCTGCTCAAAAAAAAAGATCCATATATACTTAGTCTATCACTGTAAAATTATAATATCAGCATTTTTATTTCTAAAAAGCAAGAAACTCAGTTAAAATTTTTTATATTCATTTCTATATCCATTATAGTGATACCCCGAACTTACACGATAGGTGGGACCGAGAGATAACCGCGTAAGTCGAATTCGCGTAAGTCGGGGTATAATTTCACA
Organism: Centruroides sculpturatus; assembly: GCF_000671375.1. NCBI lineage: Eukaryota > Metazoa > Arthropoda > Arachnida > Scorpiones > Buthidae > Centruroides > Centruroides sculpturatus. Next base: position 40,086 of record NW_019385498.1, on the reverse strand, counting down.
ATTTGTGTAAAATCCAAATTCGGATGTATGTAAGCTAATAAATGTTCTCGTTAATCTTGTCACGTCTTTTGATTCATTCACAGTTACAAGAAATCACCATATAGAGTCTCTCGAGTCTCCGTATAGATAACAAACACAGAAATAAATAACACAAAATAAATTGTAACTATGCGTCGATTCCGCACAACACATCCGAACATGTAAGCTGAACAATTGTGTGGGGGGAGTGAGTAATCAAGAGCTGCGTGCCGCTCAAACAAAAGACGAATCCACGAGATTTGAAAATCACATAACTCCGGGTTCGCGTAAGTCGGGGTAGCGTAAGTCGAGGTATTACTGTATTATATAACAAATAAAGTTACAATCTAAACTCATTCAAACTGAATTTATTGCTAGATATTTTTAATAAATAATAAAGATTTATAGGTATCAATTACAATTTTTTAAATAATTTCACTTACTTTTAAATATCTGTGATAAACTCGAACAGCAGTTTGAGGTATATTATACATACAAACAAATTTCAAATATAATGGCCAAATACGATGGTGCTGAGTAATTGGAAGTGCTTCAAGTGATCTATCAAACACATGTCTAGTTCTTGTAATTTTACGTTGGTCTATAAGAAACTGACAATAGTCTAACCAAATTCGAATCATCTATAAATAAAATAAATTTCAGTAATATATTCACACAGATATTTTTATTTTATACAAAATACTCTCAATTTCAGATAAAGTTACTTACTTTATGCATGAATACTAAAGCTCTCTCAAAAGTATTATTAACATCTTCATACTCAGGATCAATAATGCAATAACCTTTAACTTGTTTTCTTCGTAATTTTAAATAGTTATACCATAATTTGTAGCTAAGAAATTAAAAAATTTTTCAAATTATAATTCAAATATTATATGACTTATTAAAATAAAAAATATTAATATTAATAAAGAATGATTTCAAATCTTTATAAAATAAGAAATTAACAAGCATTATAAACATATTGGTAATCTCTATACCTTTAATTAAGATACTAGAATGATGGCTTAAAAATTAGGTTATACAATATTTGCTTAAACTGCAAATTACTTGTAACTATTTATAATTTTTATTAAGTAATTATTATTAAATTAGCATTAAATTATTTTTTTATTTAAATTTCTTATAATGAAAATCCTTAACAAGAAAATTAAAAAAATATAGCAAAATGAAAAAGATTAGAATCTAAAACTTTCATAAACTGAAGCATTAAAACAAAGCAAAAATACTTATCTTATTTTTATAAACTTTTTTGAATAAATGTTTGTATATACAATTTTATCAAAAAGAAAAAAATTTAGCACTTCAAATATAAAAATTATTTTAATAATCAACATTAAACTTGTGTTAATTTATTATTTTCTCATATCTTCATAACATTTTCTCGTTTGAAAAAAGAATTTTTTAAAATTAAAATAAATACTAATAGTAGCTACTATATTATTGTTCTAATTGTTTTTTAAACACAAAGAACAAAATATAATTTTTAATAAAAATAAATTTGTGTTCTTCTGACTTAATAAAATAGTAATTAATCATAAACATAGTCTAGTCAAACTTAAATCTGTTCAAAAAAACTACATCTGAATAACATACTACATTATATATAAATTATTGTTGTAAGCTATGTGCTTTATAATTTATGGCAAGTTATTTTATATAAATAAAAAAAATAACAAATTTTTGTTAAATTAAAATTAAAGTTAAAACAACAAACAAATTATCTGATTTTAATAACCTATTTTACAGAAATTTATCTGACAAAAAAAAAATCTATCATTAAAAGAAGCAGAGTAATAACTTTATAAACCTTGCCTATATCTATTAAAATTTTTTAAAAATTAGTCATACAGTTTAAAAATTTCCTGATAAAACTCATTATTTTGATTATCAAATTGTTTTTATTTGTATGTACTACTATTTATGTACATATATAATGGTATATGTATATAAATTCATGATGATATATGTACTGTACATAAATTCCAATCTCTAACAAGAGAACAGTGCATCTTGTAATGAACATTACAATCTCTAACAAAATTGTAATGTTCCAATCTCCTGTAAAACCCACAATCATCCACTTAGATATATTTTATATCTAATAAAGTATTAAAATTATAAAAATCACTAAAAATTCATAGGGATTTTTATTAAAATAAATTTTTGATTTTGTCTTAACAATTAATTTTTATTATAATAGATTCATAATAAAAATGATTCATCTATTAACATATTAATTCAGGTTGAATGTCACTAATCTGGCAAGCTCGGGACCAGACAAGTGTCAGAGTAGCAGATTTTTCAAACCAGTGAAGATTAAGGTAAAAACTGGCAATGTTGCAATATCTATACTTGTATAGCATCATCAACCACTGTAAGTAAATTATAACAGACATAAACAATATAGAATACTGATGATCCTATAGCTGCATGTTGTCAATTTGTAGATAATTAGCATATTTAAAGATAATTTGTGACAGCATTACATGTTTTTTTTTAACCAAGAGAAAAACCTACTAACTTGTTCCAGTGTAAATACTTAAAAATCAGAGAAAAATACAAATTGGCTATTTTTCATATGGATAAAAATAAAATACTAAATACACAAAGAATAACTAACTTATCATAACAATATACATCTTGACAAATGTATTTTCTTTTTCATTCTTTCATTTTGAGGTCAGAATCAAAACCTTTACATTATGTAACTGTAGATAATTTTGAAGTTCAGAACTAGATACTTTCAGTTTTTCACATTGGCAGAAAGTACAACTGGTCGAGCAGTGGTTGTGTAAACTAATGAATGCCAGATTCAAATCACTATTCCAAATGTTGTTTTCATAAATGTCAAATAGTCGCCACAAAAAAAAAAAACTCTTAGTTTTTCTTCTTTTAAATGTATTAATACTAGAAAACTAAGATGAAAACACTTTTTATTTAAATGGAAAATGTATCATATATAATCTCTCTTTAATTTCATTCAAAAGAGTTAATTTAACAAAATCATTATAAATTCATAAAAACAATAATATTTATACAAAAATCATAGAAAAATTGTAATGTTTTCAAACAAAGAATAACCACTTAAAAATTTCTATGTAGATTTGTAATGGTTTTTAAAATAAACTCTTAAATGAATTGAAGAAAAGCCAAACTGATATAAATATTTTAAAATATATTTTTGATTTAAATAAAAAGTTTTTTGTAGATATGTAATATTTCCCAATGGCAGAAATACAATGACAGAAAGTAGTTCAGAGCCTGGAGTCAACAAGGACCTAAATATAATAAATGAAAACTCTTTTGACCATTAAATCCAGTCTTTTAAATTGAGCGTTTATTGTATTATTAAAAATATATCAAAATTAAAAATAGAATATGTTTAAATATCTGTTTAAAAGGATAAATAGAAAAACCTTTAATGGAGTAGAAAAAACAAAAAAGAGACAAAAATAGAGCCTTTCTAGTATATTTATGTGATTCATAAAATTTGTATTGTTATTTTATTTTTTAAGATTAATCTAATGTAAAGGTAACATCATTTTTGCCTTAAGGATGTTTTATTATTTTGCTTCAATGGCAACAGGTCTTTTAAAAGAATTTCTATTACATTTGAGCAATAGAGCTCAAATGTACTAAAACATGAAATTTTTTATTTTTTTCTGTTTTCCATATATCCCATTAATTTAAAGCAATTTCTACTTCTTAATGATTTTAGAATTATTTTTGAATTTTCTATTTAAAAGAACATTCAAAATTCCAAATTATTTCATAGCTTACCTTCCTGGTAACTCTCTCAATGCTCTTTCATAGATCATATTAATTACTTGTTTAGGAGCATCTTTTTTGAATTCTATATACCTCATCCAATGTTTTACTGAGTAAGGATTACGAAGAATTTCTTCTTCATAAGGGAGATCATCTTCATTCTAAAAAATATAGAATTATTAAATTTCAACAACAACACTGAAACATATTTGAAATTAATTAGCATTAGAAAATATAATATTAAATAATATTAATTCTAATCATTATATATCAACATCCTAAAGCCCAATGCATTGATACTAATGCAAACTCTTACTGTAATTAATTGAGCTACTATTATGCTATAATTAATAATTAGAAACTAAGTAATTTGTCACTAGAGGTAGACATTAGGCTTCATCTTTTATCTAAATTAATTTAATTAAATTACTGTGTGGTGCATAACTGGCAAGCACACCAAACAGTAAATGGAGATTGCAGGTTCAAGTCCCGGTCCAAGCTAGTTATTTTCTTCCAGAATGTTCTAAATTATTTACTAAAATTATTATAATTATTAATTTAGATAAGAGATGGTGCCTAACGTCTACCTCTAGTACCAAATTACCTAGTTTATAATTATTAATTATAGTATAATAGTAACCTGATTAATTATGGCAAGAGTTTTGATTAGTATTAATTCTAATCATTGTTTTTTTAGATAATAAATAAATAATAAAAAACAGAAAATCAAAACAAAAGTTCTCTTAATTCACTTAAAATTCTAATTTAAGATAAAATATTTTAAATTGTTTAGCATATCTGGTCTTAATTTAATTTGATAATTAATGTGTGCAAAGAAAAATATTCATAATTTAAAAATTATAATAAATTATTAATATATATTTTTTAATTTTTCCAAAAAAGGAACTATTGCAGTGGTATGCAGTGATTATCAGCACAAAACCTTTCTCACTAATTTCTAGCCGTATTAACAGGAGTACAAACGTTTTCGGCCTTCTTACGACACAGTGTACCATAGGAAGGCCTATTAAGAAGGCCGAAAACGTTTGTACTCCTGTTAATACGGCTAGAAATTAGTAAGAAAGGTTTTGTGCTGATAATCTTAGAAATAGTTCTAGCTACATATGCATGGTATGCAGTGACATTTGATGATAGGGAAGCTGTGTTTCCATAAAAATTATAAACAAATATTGGAAATGGCAAATATAAACAGTTTATTTCAATTCTAAAACAGATACATCGACATGAAACAAAGATATAAGAACTTGTTTATGAAAATAATCACACAATACGTATTTATATTTTAGAAAATACAAGGGAAGTGGCACTTCCACAGCTTCCATGGATTGCATGCCACTGATCTATTGTAAAATTGATTTTAACTATATATAAGAATGATAACATGTAACTAGATAAACATGTCATACTTATGAATAATAATTATTAAAATATTGAATAATTTGAAATCCTATTGTTTTGAGTAGTTGAATTCACAAGAAATCAATAGGATTTCAAATTATTCAGTATTATTATTCATAATTATGGCATTTCTATCTAGTTACAAGTTATAATCCTTGGATACACACACATGTATTGTGATTCATTAAGCCTACAGGTCTTTATTTGAATGCTTTGTATAACGATTATCAAATCTGTATCAAGGTAATGTTGTAGAATTAGTATAACTTATGATTGTGTAGTAAATGAAAAAATAGTTTATAACTTCTTCAAAACAAAAGCATTTTGATCTAAACGAATATTTCAATTGAGTATGATCTCGTACATAGCTTGGGTACATTTTTATACGTAAAAACTTCTTAATTATCTTAATATTCTTTAAATGACAGAAAAACATTCTAAAACTTACAAATATTAATTCTGAATTCATTTCTTTTTACTTGAAATTTACATTCAAAGTTTCAATCTTCGCAACATTTCACGTTTACGATACGAATACGAATACCAACGCCATCTGCCGATAGTTTTTCTAAATTAATTCAAAAACATGGTGGATTATCGGTCGCTAAGTGCTGCTTGGACGGTTATTTCCGAAGCATTCCATTTTCCTGTAAGCATATATTACGTTTTTAATTATACAGTGTAACATTATTTTCTCGTTATTCGTAACTCTTCTACATTTACCAACTTATCCCTTATTCGATATTTCTTTGGACAATGTAATACAGTAAAACCTGTGTAAGCCGGAATCCACAGTACCAAATATTTGTTTAGGCAGGTTTCTGTTCCGTTTGGACGGGTTTTTTTAACATAGAAAGTCACTCCGTTTTGAAGATTGCTTCAGTTTTGCACAGGTTTTACTGTAATAAATTTAATATTATAGCACAATATTTTCCTTTTAAGATTTAAGGCTAGCTGCATGTCAGTTTTTATTGTAGGTCATTGCAATATGTAACTTATCCTAAGATAATTTTTGTGAACACCAAAGCAATATGAACTTTCAGCAAATGACATTCTTTAAGTCGGTCATAATTGCAAGTTCTTTGAGTGAAGATGATGGTGTTCAAACCAGGGCTGTGGAGTCGCATAAAAATGTACCGACTCCGACTCTTCCTTACCATCCGACTCTGATCAGGGGCGGACTTGTTACTGAAAGAGACCTGGAAATTCTGATGTCATCACGTGACCTCAGAATAAAAGATTTAATAAATAGAGTTCTAATAAAGATAGAACGTAGAAACTTTTTATTCCTAAGTTATAAGACTCCTCTAAGTAATATATATGTATATAAGTATAATATACATAAATAAATATGTATTCGATAATTTTTACTTTTAGCACTCAGTCAAAAAAATGACCCCTTTCAAATTTTTACATTTTTGGACTCAAGACACCTTGAAATTTCGAGATATACAAAAGATTCAAAGATTCAAGAAAAAGGTTTTTTCCTATATGTGTGGATGTTAGACTGTGTGTGCGGGCACAATTTCATTCACCGTGTTTGAAGCCTAATAATTTCTGTGGTCAGAGTGGTCAGAATCAGAGTCAGATGGTTTAACACAGGAGTTAGTTATTAAGCTTCAAAGTGGTTGAACTAAATCATGTTCCCATATACATTCTAACATCTTAGGTGAGAACATCTTAACAGGTTTTACTGTACTATTATAAAATGACAAAAAAGCTTTCTTTGAGGGTAGAGACGAGTTTTATTTTATTATTATTAGTTTTTTAATTTTGAGTGCTAGTAACGAGTAAAATATTCATTAAGAGATATGACACATGACCACTTTTGTGTCTTCACCCTGTCGACCTTTAATTAAGAACCAAAATTTAATAGTATTAATAGAGAGGTTGAGGTGCACGTTTTAAACGTGTAAACGTGTACGTGTGACGTTCGGCGCCACTTTCCCATAAGCCTAAAAGTTTGACGATGGTGTTTGGAATGTCGAGCGTGATTCCACCGACTATCCAAACACCATTGTCAAACTTTTAGGCTTACGGGAAAGCGGCGCCGAACGTCACACGTACACGTTTACACGTTTAAAACGTGCGCCTCAACCTCTCTAATGCCCCTTTATACACAAGCTACAGTGCCACATTTTGTTTCTTAAACTTTACCCATTCTGAGATATTGTTTAATATCTCAGAATGGGTAAAGTTCTGAGATATTAAACAATATCTCAGAATTCTGAGATATTGTTTAATATCTCAGAACAGAAAATAAAGAAATTAAACAAATTAGATGCCAACACACACACTCGCACGAATTTTTTCCTTTTTGTTGACTTTTTTTAGGGGTTCAGGAGGTCTCCAAATGTGTAGATTTGCAAAAGAAATTTGGAGGGTCAAATTTGACACGATTCCAATACTTTTCCGTTTTATATACATTACAAGTTAAGAAGTAAAAAGAAGTCTGAGTCGACGGTTTTTTTGATGACTCCGACTCCGGCTAAAACATCAAAACTCCACGACTCTGACTCCGACTCCACAGCCCTGGTTCAAGCACAGACTGGAATATATATTATAATATAAAAAAACAGCATATCTCTGAACCTTAAAAGTAAAATTGATGTTGCGATGTATTGTATTTGAAGAACAGAAGGAAGAATAGGAAATATTGGGTGTATCTATATAATTTAATTAGTGTGCAACACAGTTCTCTTGTAGTTGCAATAGAACAGTTGCAATACAAAGCATAATTATAGAATTTTATAGGATGAGTGCTGGAAATTTCTAATTCTCAATGCAACTTGGTGTTTTCAGCAATCTTAACAAAAAAATTAACAAATTTAAATATCTCTAGTTTTATAAACTTTTTATTTCTTTAATTTAGAGTAATATTGATTATTGTGCTTTATTTTTCTTTTTATTAAAATTTTTTGACAATATATTATTTTAATTCTGAATTTTTTTTAATAGCAGGTAAAAGAGAAACCTTCTGAACAAGTTCTAAAAGAAGCTATTGGTGTTTTGCATAATCATGGCATTTCGCATATTATTAAAGATTGGTTTTTGGAGACATATCAAAATAATTTAAGAGATGTAATTATTCCTGAATTTTGGAATCATTTTAATGGAAAAGATATTTGGATGCTACCAGAAGCAATTAACAAACTCTATCAATCTGTAAAATTGTTTATGATGTTAATGATGCAATTGGAATATCTTGTTTCAGAAATTTCAAATAAATCCACAAATTCTATAACTATACAAAATGTATTAAACCCTGTTATTCAGAAAAAAATGTATTTAATGTTAAGATCTCTTCTTTTAGTTAAAATACCTGTTCATTTTCATTCTATACTATCAGATTTTTATACAAGAATGTTTAAAGTATTTCATTCTAAACAAAAATTGAATAATTTAGGTAAGTAAAATTAATTAAACAGCATTTTTAAAAGCATTTAATGATATTTATAATACTCCTTTTATAAATTAATCATACTTTCAGTAATACTAAGTATTACTGAAAGTATGATTATTTTGATTTAAATAATTGAATGCAATTGTTATTCAGAATGTTTTTAGCTATTAAACTTAAAATCCTATTATATATCTTCAGTGAAAAATCAAGCCAGATTTAACTAAATATATAAAATGTAGCTCAGTAATAAATCTGGCTTGTAATAATAATAATAATTCTCAGTAATAATAATTCTTTAATTAGTAATATGATTTGAGCTTAGACTTCTGATATGATTATACTTGTATTTTCAATATAAAGGAAAAAGGAATATGAATGTTACTATGCATATTGAATATTAAAACTCTGTTCAAGTAATACTTTCACATTACTTCAAAAACATTTATATTTGTTTTGCATAATATTATTCATTATTAATTAACTGTACAATCTTTATATTTATCACTTTGTTTATTTTTGTTAGGTTATATATTTAATTCCATTATAAGCTATTAATCAATTAAATGAATAAAACAAAAATGGTTAAATTATTAGTAATAAAGTTATTTATATCTAATATAAAATCATATTTACATAAATGAAGACATGCCTTTTTGAATACAGCTGAAATTAGTCGATCAAATCACTAATAGTAAAAATTGTGTGTTGGGATTTACTGTCAAATAGAAATGTAAAGACAAATTTCATTGTACTAAAATATAAAAGGACAATTTTCATCTTATCAAAAGTATTAAAACTTTAGAATTATTTTTGAAGAAAAATATGCTATTTTTATTTATTAATTGTGATATAATTTTATTTGTTTCAGAGGAAGAAGAGAGTGATGATCCTCTTCAATGCTGTGGCTGTGAATGTGAACCAGATAATTGTTGTTGTCAACAACTTTTAGATGCTTTTCAACAAATTACTACTCAGTTGTAAGTTCTATTTTATAGTTTTTATAAATCTTATTTTGTAGAAATTCTAGCAATATTATAAGGATTAAATTCCAAAATTCCATAGTCTAAAGACAGGTACAGATATATCAGTATACATGAACATATGGATTACAGAACTGTCAGTTTTTTTCATCTACACATTCAGATATACTGGAACAAGTGTACCTGGTTTAAAAATGCTGAATTTTACTTGGAAATTTTTTGATTTTAATATCTTTTTTAATCTGTTGTCTTAAAATGGCTTTTTATTTTCCATGAGTTCAGTTTATGGATTTAAGTTAGTTTTTTCAGTTATTTATTAAATCCACTTTTTTTCTTTTTCTTCTTAAGCTATATGCAGTTGACTGCTTATTTATTGGATATTCAATCTTCTCTACAATAGGATTATTGTATCTCAATCAACTTTTATTTCTTTACTCAAGACAATCGACAGAGTTTTTTTTTTTTTTTTTTTTGTTTTCTTCAGACATTTTAATGCTCTTTTATTCTCATTTTGTGATTATTTCTCTGATTATTTTGTATCATCTTTTTAAATTATGATTTTTAAGTTTGTTCTCTGTTTCCTACACACACATTTTTGTGTCATCCATTTAATTTTACACTCATTAATTCTAATTTGTTTTTATGTTAATGTATGCAGTTTTAGTAATTAAAAATGTTTATAGAACTTGAATGTATAAAAATGAATGATTTTAAACAATAAATAGTTTTCAGGGATTACTTTTCATATTATTTTTAATTGTTGTTAATAAAAAAGGTAGAAGTTTACCTTGGTAGCCCAATATCAGCACATCCGGAATCTCAACAACAGGCATGTGTCGAAATACAATCTAGGTGGTGCTGATCATAATAATTTATTAATATTCAAAATTTTGAGTTTGAGATTAAATGCTACAAAAGTAAATTGTTGCAGTATTATAATAGTGTTAATTAAATTTGAAAGTTTGTTTTTTTTTTTTTATTATGGAATTTAAAATTTTAATTAATAGAAGTTGTGTTAATTTTCCTATAACAAAATAATGTCAGAAGTTGTGAAAGTTTCCAAATAATTTTGGAAACAGTGCACTTCAAGAGATTTTTTTTCATAAATTGGAATTCAAGTTTTCAGAAATAGACATCAACAAGCTATTCATCTTGGTTTTCAATTTGTAGTCCCTATGGGTAAGTGATTAGTGGGTTATTGACCGAAGACACAACTGTTCAAGCGTGACCTGATGCCAAGCATGATAATTTTGCCTTGGGATTTTGGGGGACGGCCACAACCGCCCACCCAATGCTGCAAGCAGCTGAGCAAAGCAAGGAGCACATGACACCTCCAACAGAGCAGCACCCTTTAGTAGCTCGCACAACCCAATTTGGGGGGCTATATCTTGCAAGGGTCACCAGCACAGGTATGATTCCTTTAACAGTTGTGTCTCCGATCAATAACAGCTTGAATCTCTCATTCAGGGCAATTGATGTACAGGGGTGTAAATTTGCATATTAATATGTTAGTATGATCAGTGCCACCTAGATCGTATTTCAACACTTGCCTGTTGTTGAGATTCTGGATGTGCCACCATTGAGACTACCAAGGTAAACTTCTACCTTGTAGGTACTTATGTCTTTAATACAATAATGTAATGCTGTTTAGGTGATTACAGTTTAAACCAACATTTCTGTAGTAGCTAGAGCAAGAGAAACTGTTTTACAGGGTGAATTTATTATTAATACAATACAAAATAATCAACCACATTTAAAGGAAGCAAAAATTATATTGAGGTAGTATTGTAATATTCATTTAGAACTGATTTTTATTAATTTTTTGAAGACAAAGTCATACTTTGCCAAACAGTCCTTTAAAAAACAAATATACAAGGTCTGTTTAAAAAGTATCGGACCTTTGGTCGGCAAAAATAAATTTATTGACTTTGAGGTACAAAACCCTAATCCCCTTCAAAGTAGTCTCCTTGGTAATGTATACACTTCTCCCAGCGTTCCTGCCATTGCTGGAAACACTGCTGGAACGCATCTTTTGGAATGGTTATCAGCCGGTCCGTCACATTTCGCATGATGTCTTCTCTCGACTAAATTTGGGTTCCTTTTAGCGGCATTTTCAGCTTGAGAAATAGCCAAAGGTCACATGGAGCCATGTGGGGAGATTACGGAGCGTGACGAACCACAGGAGTGTTGTGTTTGGCGATGAAAGCCTGAATCAGATGCGCAGAATGGGCGGATGCGTTATCACGATGGAGCTGCCAAGTTTTGATCAACCACAGATCCGGTCGTTTGCGTCGCACTGTATCGGAAAGACGACGAAGGACCTCCTGGTAGTACTCCTTTGCGATGGTTTGGCCTTGTGGTGCGTACTCACGACACACCACCCCACGAGAGTCGAAAAAACTGTCAACATGACCTTTGATATTGCTGCAGACCTGCCGCGCTTTTTTTTGGCCTCGAGGATCGTCCCCGAAAGCCTGCTGAATCTTGCGAATGATTTACACTAGGGTATCGTCAAGGTTTTTGGCAAAATTTGATGTAATACCGCTGCTCGCGTTGTTCAGTCATTTTTCAGCTTAGTGGAATCCGACGAGAGCGCTCTACATGACCTCACTCATCTGCAGGCGGGAAAAAATTCAGATATGTGCATGACTGTCCCCTCCACAGCTCCACCAAAGGAGGCCTCTCGCGCATCATTGGTTTACGCGGAAAAAAATAAGGTCCGATACTTTTTGAACAGACCTTGTATATCCAGTTAAAAATTTTTAACTGGATATATATTTGTGTTTTTTAAAGGATTGTTTTGCGGCAAGTAGCCTAAAAGAGAAGGTCAGTCACCAAAAGTGTAATGTCTGGAACACCGTTAATAAATGGTGGTTCCTATTTTTTGGGTAGGACTTTGTCTTCAAAAAATTAATAAGAACTGATTTTATTTTTATTGTTAATTTTTATTTATTTGATTTATTATTAAATCATTTTTTTAACCTTATTAGAATAATAATATCAGACTGAGCAGATAAGTAGAAAGTTAGTTTCATTTTCATTTTTGGTGCTAATGACTTTCACTAAAGATATAATTAAACATAAATAAAATTATTAGATATTGTTATATAGAATGTATTTATTGCCAATTATATTTAACATTTAATTGTTAGATTGTGTCCTTAGCAAGTGTGACCGATTGTTTGAACTCAAAAACAATTTTTGGTTTACTCATAACCAGTGTTCTGGAGTCAAAGTCAGATATTTTAGAATGGAGTCAGAGTTGATAAAATTCTTCTGACTCTAGTGACTCTAACCTTGAATTTTACTATTAGTAAAATGTGAAGTATGAAAAGTACTTTTTAATTAGTATCTAAAGAAATTTCATAGAAAACAGATACTTCGATAAATAAGAAATTACACCTCAATGCAAAATTTCCAGCAAAGAAATTTAATATTTTAGTGTTTTTGGTCACTATTTTATCGGCCCTTGTCAGGAACTGAAGAATGGAAAAACCGTTCTATAAATAGAATGCCTTTGCATTTTAATGTTAAAAGTTTCAGCAATCCAGGGATTTCCCTGTTAGGACCAAGCTACCCTAATACACAGGATCTTCAACTGGCAAAACGTTAGAAGCTGTAGAGATCTACAAGGCGGACAGGAATGGAGCATGCATCAATATGGATGCCATTCATGTACCAAATGCATGGAAATACTATTTAGACTCATAATATACATCATATAACATATGTCACAGCCTTTATTCAAACTTATTTGAAATTTTTAACATTAGAATGCAAAGGCATTATATTTATAGAACGGTTTTTCCATTCTACAGTTCCTGATGAGGTACGATGAAATAGTGGCCAAAAAAGTTAGAATATTGATTTTCTTTGCTGGAAATTTTGCATTGATGTAATTCTTAATTATGTTGTGTAATATTGTGTAATTTCTTATTTACATGAACAGTTCCAGTTTTCTGGTAAGTTGGTGTTTATTGTTTTAATACTTTGATAAATTTAGATCTAAAACAATATCTATGTATAAAGGCACTTCACATCAAAATCTTATGTGTATCACACACAATGTGCTCTATACTTTCAGAAAATAGCTTTTATTAATTTAAACGAGTATATTCACAACAAAAATCAGTAGGAAATTAACTATTTCTGTAGTAGCTAGAGCAAGAGAAACTGTTTTACAGGTCAATTTATTATTAATTAATACACCATTTATCAAATTGTTATTTTTTGCATTTTATTGTATTTAATTTTTTTCTTTAAAATGATTAAATTTAAGTCAATTTTTGATAATTAACTAATAAAAGTGAAATTCCTTTGGCATATTAAGATGTGTGTTTCTTCATTCACATACAATTTAAAAATGTATTTGTTAATTTTTGTGTTAATTTTTATTTTAGTTTTAATGTTAAAGTTAACACTTAGTGTGATTTTTGCAGTATACTGGTTATAAGGTTTACAGTTTCAGCAATTTTAAAATATTTAAATTCGAACGTCCTGCATTCTAATTCTTTTGAATATTAATGACCTGAAGCAGATCCTAATTGGATCAAAAACATTTGTCTCAACATATTTATTTTAAATATATATTTTTGCACTGGTGTTTTTGAAGGTTTTGTGGAGTGATTTGAAATATTCTTTATTTTTTTCTTTGGATGTTTTCTGCCTACTGACATTGAGAGGCCTTTTTATTCCAATCCCATTGTGAAATTAACCAGGCCAGTCGGGTAGTAAGGGACAGGATCCAACATATCCAGGATAGATCAATTTTTTGGTCTCCCAGAGTAGTATTTTTCTCAAACAGTTTTACTGGCCAGCCTGAGTTGAAGGCTGGCCAGTAAAACTGTTTGAGAAAAATCAATTTAATTAATTGTTATCAGTAAAATTAAATACTTTCTATTTATTGCAATTAATAAACTGATAAGTTTGGAAACTAAATAGAATTTTTCAGATATTTTTTTTAGTTACTAGGAAAATACAGTAACTGGCTAATATTGCCTATATCTATGATTTGTTGCAATCACTCTTTCTATATCTTCATTTGGAGAACCCTTTTCTTGCAAGTAATTTCTTATTTTATCTTTTCACCTTAATCTCTGTTGTATCTATCATTTTCAAGTCTATCTGGCAAAAACAGGCTTCAAACTATTTTGATTTTATAGATTAATGAAGAAATGAAAATATTCCCATATCTTGTATATATTTGTCTAATGTATAATTAAAAATTCTAAATCAAGAAGTAAGTGTTACAACAGGAAGGTTTTTATATATCAGTGTTTTTCAACCTTCTTGAATATGTGACCCCTTTACAAGTTAAAAAATTCTGGTGACCCCCTAGGGCCATATTAAATCTATATCAGTGATTTTAAAAACTATGTATTTAATTTTCTTTCTGTTGAGACAAATTATTGTTGATTAAAATGAAAATTTCAGAAGAATCGACAATAACTTAACACACATAAAGTATGAAACTTCCTTTAATTATAACATTCGGCACAGGGAGCTGTTGACATTTTCTCTTTTTTTTCCTCTTTTTTAGGATCAGAATTTTCAGCTTCTACTTTTCTACTTTTTATTTCTTTTTGCAAATCAGCTCAACACTTTTTCGGCTATCATTTTCTGGGGTGGTCGTAATTTTCACTGAAATTGTAGTTTTTTTAATGTAGTGTAGGACCTACAAACACTTGTCTTTTTCTTTTACCCGCGACCCCCCTGGGGTCGTGACCCACAGGTTGAAAAACACTGTTATATATTAAAGAAATAAAAACACTTAACTAGAATTCAAAATTCAATTAAAGTTAAAAATTCATATATCATACAATTATTTGATTTTAATGAATTTATTCTATTTAAAACTTTTAAAGTGCATTTATAAACTGAATAAAACTTGCTTATAAATTTAGAAATTGAAAGTTTATTTCAAGTCTCTGATTAAGAATGTATTAACAAACTTATTATTATTATTCTTGATACTATGTTTCATAGTAATCTGAAACTAGTTATTGAGTCAGCTGTTCTCTTGACAATAATGTTAGAATGAATATAAAAATCATCAAAATATCTATATGGCATAAATTATATTAACAAATATTATTGAAGCTTTAATTTAAATAAATAAACTTATTATTGTTTCAAGTTCCTGTTATTTAACAAGTAAAAAGTTTTACAATTACTAAACTGAGTAAAGGAAACAAAATTTTATTATATTAAATGTTTTCAGGACTTCCCTGTCCTGTCATCAGATCATTAGAACATTTGAATTAGAAAATTTGAAAATTGGAATGGAGTAGTCCTGAAAAACATTAAATCTATTAAAATTTTGGCTCCGTTATTCAGTTTAACAATTGTGTATTTTTACTTACTCTGTCCATGGAGTCAGCATATTCTGAAAATAGCTATGTCATTTATTTGAAAATTATTGCTCAATAATTTTTTAATATAAATCATAATTTATACATATACTATATATATACAGTGGTGCTTCGAATAACGGGCACTGCGAACAACGGACTTTCCGTTTGGCAGTTACATGAGGCGAACAATGGTCTTTCTGCAAACAAGTGCGAATGATGTTTTCACTCTTTTGGCGTTGCCAGTGACAATCTGCTATTTTTATAATATATTAGTATCATTAGAATATATTATTAGTATATCTGAAGTACAGAGCTCCCGTTGGGATTCGGCATGCTCCCTTGTTTATTGCGTTTGTCACCTTACTGCAGGGTATTTACATTTATTCAAGTGTTGTGCAAATCATGGCTTCTAAAAAACAGAAAGGTGATTTCAATTGAAACAAAGAAAGACATCATCAGAAGGAGTGAAAGTTGACAAAAACTTCCTTGTCAAATGGGGAGAGGTTAAGGAGTTTACCAACACTCATTATCCAAACAGAGCTGAGGTCAACAGGATCAATGATCTCTACAATGACACCCTTGTCCATCATTCCCGACAAGTGTTGAAGAAGAGAGAGAAACAGACCACCTTGGGCATGTTTTTCAAGAAGCAAGCTGCCAAAAAACAAAGGATGGAACAAGAGGAGATGACCCTGCAAGCTCTGGTAGCCTCTCCTGAATCTGACGCTGATTAAAAAACAATAAAAAGAGACCTGCTGCAATGTGTAAAAAGTCTGTATCTGTATGAATGTGTAAAGAAAGTGTTCTTCCACCTCCTCCTCACAACATCTGACTACCCTGCATAATTGGTGACTGCTCCATTTTTGGTTTTTTTATGGTACAGTATGGTTATTTTATGCTGTGGAACGAATTATATATTTTAACATGTATTTCTATGGGAAAATGCGTTTCTTATAACGGACTTTTCACTTAACAGACATGCACCTGGAACGGATTAAGTATGTTATATGAGGCACCACTGTATATTTAAAATTAATTTATACTATGAATTCATTTATTATACAGTCGACCCCCCTATAATTACGGTCCCTATAATTACGATTCCTATAAAACTACGAAAAAATATACGTATTTTGGAAATGTTGAGTCGGATTAGTGTAGAATCGATTAATTTTATGGAAGAAAACCTTTCAATCAGCCGTAGTCCGTAAACTTGACACGTGTCGGGCTGTGATTGGAACGACTTGTAAGAAATCGGATTCCTAATAAATTGGAACGTATCTATATCTTATAGGGGGGTCGACTGTACAAATCAGTGGTGCACACAAAATTTAATCTTGGAGAAGCCATGTTGAACAGATAGAAAACTTTTTAATGCAAATTCAATAAAATTCTTACCTTGTGTAATGGCTAATCATAAGTAGCATAGACATGACACAATATGAATAAAAAAAAATGAATTTGAATTAGGAAAAGATTTTTGGAAAATTTATTAGTGTTTTGTTTTTTTACTTTGGGGGTTCCAGGGGACATATTCTGAGTTGTATTGTTAAGCTAATGAATTCAATAAAAACCAGTTTCTATCAGAACCATGTGATTGCATTTAATCAACTGTAAAAATGCTATTCTTATGTTTCATTTTCAGTTCCAATAGCCACATGCGATAACTAAGCTTTCCTTATCGATCATTCTCGAGATGCTGTTAAGAATGTAACAAAAGTGAAAAGAATCTGATGACTTTAGGTGTAAGGATGATATTACTTCATGAGTAATTGGAGATAGAGAAAATTAGCATTGGATGTCATGAATCTTGGTTTTTTGTCTTTGAGATAATGCTTTTCAGCTGAATGATACATGCTTTAAAGAACTTTGTCGTCTTCTGAAGCCATTACTATTACATTTATGCAATGAATTACGAGAAAAGCTAGTGTCGGGGCTGGATTTACAAGTAAGCTATTGCAAGCTGTAGCTTAGGGCCTTGAGTTTCAAGAGAGCTCAAAAATGTCTACAAAAAATAAAATTGAAGTCAAATTTTTAATAATTTTTTGTACAGAGCAATAAAATATATTTTACTTTTTATTTTGTGTAGAATTTAATTATATTAATAACCAATATTGTTTATATTACATTTTTAGTGATTTGTTATTTTTAATATAAAATTTATTTGATTTTTATAGATGGCTTTCTTAGCTTTTACTAGCTTTCTTGCCATCAAAAAATGACAAAAATGACATTTTTAGTCTTTCCCTTTTTAAATTGTACCTTTTTTTTTATAATATATTGCAAATACTTTTTAACAGTAAAACATTTATTATTAAAACGAATATGTTTATGTTAATACTCTTTTATATACAATTGATTTCTAAAATTGTAAAGTGTTGGTAAAGGGTCTCACACAGAGTTTCTAGGGTCTCGAAATGCCTAAATCTAGCCCTGGCTAGAGCTGAAGTGTTTTAACTAATATCTCAAACTGACAAGTTGTGGTTTGCTTGCTGCATTGTCCCTTCTTTGATGACATTTTAACAAAAAAATTTGGCTACAGAATACTAAAAACACATGCTTCGCGTGGTTTTTAGTATTCTGTAGCCATGGAAACAGCAGATTGCAAGTCATGTGACAAAAAGATAATGCTAACTAAATTGTGATTGGTTAAGGTGTAACAGCCATTGATAGCATGGAACCCAGACATATCTCAACTGATTACCCATAGCAAAACCCACTTAACATGAAGCAGAGAATAGTGATTTGTCTAAGGTTCATTAACTGCCTATCATTGAGGAGACTTATTGAATGTCCCATGTATTGTTCTCGTTGAGTTATCGGAAGAGCTCAAAATAGGTCCCTAGGGCCCTTGGCCCCTTCTGAGTGTGAAACAAACAAACTAGAAAATTTCATTATTTATATTTTAATAAAATATATCTTGATATTATTTTTAATTTTATTGATTTATAATTTATTTTTCAAAACAGAAATGAACTAGAAATTTTAGAATCTGTAGTAGGAGATGCAGCTATTAATGTTGCTCAACAGCATATTGAACAGTTTGTTCAAGATACATGTAGAGGAAATTTTGAAGTATCTTATTTATCAGTATTAGAAGAAGTATGTTTATTAGAAAATTATTTTATTTTATTTAAATATTTAATATTTATGTATGATATTATATTACATTTACAGTGGCTTGAAGATACTGTTCTTACATGGTTGCAAATAGTATATCAGAAAAGTACTTCATCAGATGATGAAACTCCAAAGAAAAATATCATGTCCATTCTTAAAGTATGTTTTTGATATTAAATAATTTAATAAACTTCTAACACAATATATTTTTTAATTTATAATGATGTAATTTTAAGAACTTGTTTATATATTTTTAAGGAGCAACTTATTCATGCCGTTTTTGAAAAATATACTGAAGTTAGACTTGAACAACTTTTTAACATTGTGATTGAATTTCCTGAATCTCAGGCTGCATTAGAAGATCTTCGTGAATGTCTAGAAAGAACAAATCTTCGACCTAAACTAATTTGTTCATTAAAGAAATCCTTAGAAACAAGACTTCTACATCCTGGTAATAATATTACAGTAATCTCCAATTTTATTGGTTTAATGTTTTTAATTTCTATAACAAAGTTGTATTTCTTGTTACTTGTTCTCAGAGCCTAATTTCATTTATTTCCATGAAACATAAAAAGTTTATGTAACTCTCATATTAGGAATTAATTACTGTTTAAGGAACTTGAAATGCATTTCTATAGTTTCTGCTGTTTGTAAATGTAAAATACATGATATGTATAGTGTATGAAATATTATAAATATCAGATTATAATGTAATGATAAGTTTTTTAAAAAAGATAATATTTTTTATTCATTTACATTTAAGATGTCTTTAGTCATTTACTAAACTTGGAATGATATAATTTTATTGTATAGTTGAGATTGGAATATATTAAATTACAATGCCTTTTGTACAGTTAGGACATTAGAAATAAAACTGAAATTTACTAAATCGAATCTAAAATTTGTTAGGCAAACATTTTTTTGTTATTTATAATGTTGCTGAAATTTAATGAATGAAGCCAAGTTTTATAAATTTGTGCATTTATAATTTTGAAATGTCAGCATTATAAAAATTTATTTTATTTATTAAATTTTTTATTGTTCATACTCATTGAAAACTTTTTTAATTCATTTCTGTTTTATGTTACATAAATAATTTTTTTTAGGTGTGAATACAACAGATATTTTGACAGCATATATTTCTGCAATCAAAGCACTAAGAGTATTAGATCCAACAGGTGTTGTGCTTCAGCTAGTTTGTGAACCAGTGTGCAAATATTTAAGGTTAGTATTTAAAGCAAAAACCTATTGTTATTATCACAAGATGGTTACCTAACCATCTGGCTTTAGGTCAGATAATGAAATTTGAATATTAATTTTAATGAAATTTGAATATTTAATTAATAACACAGTTATTACCTTAAATAATTCAGATTTTAGATCTTTAGTATCAAAGTCTTTATTTATATCTATTTATTTTATTTTTGATTATATTATTTATTATATAAAAATATACAGTCAACTCACCTTAAAACAAACACTGATAAAGCAAATTTTGCTGTTGCCTACACAAACTGCTGTTATCACAACATTGTTTTCATGCAATAAAGCAAACAAAATTTTACCAGAATTCATTAAATCAAACTATAAATTACCTTCACAACCCCCAAGAAACAATCCTATTTCCAATAATGGTTCCTTTTTACACTTTTCAACATGAATAATAAAAAGTGGTACTGTAATAAATGATCTATTTTGAATAGAAAAGATTTTCTTCTCCAAGTAAGCAAAGATGGATCTGACCTCCAATTGTATGCAAAATGTTTATTAACATTACCCCTGTTTAAAAAAATACTGTAAACAATTCACATATCATTTATCACTGACATATAAAAAGGATAACAAACTTCCAAATGTAGACCAATTCAAGCATCTGGTTTTAGTGTATCCTTCTACGGTACTCAGAAAATAGAGATTAATGTTTAAGAATGTCCATCTCTTTAAACAGGTTCTGTCCCATACAAACACATGCTAATTTGCATATTGAAGAGTGCTTACAGTGATTTTAAAATCATTTAGAACATTAATTTGTTTTTGTAAATAAATTTAATTTTATTTAACTTTATTTAGTAGTATAATTCAAAATATTAAAATTTAGATATTTTTATTGCCTATTAAGCCTTAATGCTCAAAATTATATGACCTTGACCCTAAAAATCATTAATATGAATTTTCTATAAAGTTTTCCTAGCGATTTGTATTAATGCAGGTTGATTGTATTAAACTTTTAGAAATGAATTAAAATTTAATGAATAAACAATTATTGAAATTCTTTTCCAATTCTAAAACTAATCAAATTAGGAAACTATTTTCAATGAGAACATTGTTTTTTATTGTCTATTTAATCTATAAAACAAAATAAATATGTAAAAATAACAATTTATATTGACTTTACATGTGTCATGTTATCAAAAACTAATTTTTTTTTTTTTAATCATAATCATAATCATCTTTATTTGGCGAAAGTATCAAAAACTAATTGAATTATTGCATAGAAATACTCGGTTATGAATACTTCTGCATAAAATAAGCTGAATAATATCACAATACAGGTATTTTAAACAATTAAATAAATAAATAAAATTAATATAAACAATGTTTTTAAAATATTTTCTTAAGTTAAAACGACATTATGAAATAATTTTAATTGTTTTTTTGTAAAAAAAAACAGTTAAAATTATTTCATAATGTCGTTTTTTAGTATAGTTTTTTTTACAAAAAAAAATACTAGTATAAATTTGTTTTAATTTGACATT
Source organism: Centruroides sculpturatus (assembly GCF_000671375.1). Taxonomy (NCBI): domain Eukaryota; kingdom Metazoa; phylum Arthropoda; class Arachnida; order Scorpiones; family Buthidae; genus Centruroides; species Centruroides sculpturatus. The sequence goes on along the minus strand of NW_019385498.1, from coordinate 18,245 downwards.
AAAAATTAAGCAAATACATTATTAATAATTTTATATGACAATCACATCAAATATAAGCATGATAAAGCTAGTTGAAAAATTCTATATATTTGAATGATTTATGTTAATTGGTCTAAAATATTTTAATATTGAATAATAAATAAAAATTATTTTATTATAATTATTTTATTTAGTCATAGAATACTGGCATTGATATTTCATTTTTCAAAAGCTTTCAGCTTTACTAAAAATGAAATTTGAATCTATCTTAAATGAAATTTAAAATTTTGAAACATTTTAATAAATTGTTATAAATTTAATGAAACTCATTTTTCTAAAACAAAAATTGTTGATATTTTAATATTTTTGGTTATGTTTATCTATTTTAGCTAAACAAAAAAATAAATATTCAAAACTTAAAAACTATAAATAAATAACTAAAATTATCTATATTTAAATATATTGAATATACAAAAACATCTGAATAATAAAATATCCTAAAAATAAATTTTGTAAAATTAATACAATTATATTCCAGATTTGTAAAATACAATAAATAAATGATTCAGTAAAATAAAATTGATTGTATTATGAGTAGTAATAACTAGTACTTTTAAAGAAGCAAGTAATTATTATGTAATAGTCAATGAATTACTCAAAATAATGCAATACACAATATTTAGAAACAACATACATCATATATCAATCACACTATCATTACAGTTGTTACAAAAAATATGAATAAATAGCTGAGAAAGTATGAATAGAGGCTGACATGGCAAGTAATGGAGAAACAAATGTATAATTACAGCATAATTTACATTCCTCGAAAGCTTGTGAGCTAATGGATATCATTCAAAAATAAAAGCACTGATTTTCTCAAAGGAAAAGTTATGAGCATTTGAAAATAGGATTTATAGTTTTCATTTTGATTACTTTTTCATTTTCTGTAAGAACAAATGCCTAATTAGTATGTTTATAGTGCATCACATTAATTAAATAATGAAAATGATTATCTTTGTTATTGTGATGGTGCAGTTTTGATTCTCATCAAGGGATTTAATAATTATTGCAAATTTTAAAAAAAATTTTTAAACTCTCATATCTTTTTCCTTTGAGAAAATCGGTGTTTTTATTTTTGATTGATACTCATTAGCTTATACACTTTTGACTGACAAAAATCATGCTGTGATTATTCATTTGTTTCTCCATTACTTGCCATGTGAATTTAAATAGATTATATAAATTTGTTTAAGTAATTGATCATTAGATTTTGTATTTATGAAATGAAAGTTATTTTATTCATTGTTAGCTTTGTTATGAAATTAGTAACTGTTTGATCTCAAAAATTTAACCAAGGCTATTAGAATGGTATAATGCAATTTGGTACTTTTGATTTAATATAAAATAAAACATAAATGGTCATTTTTGAACTTGCAACTTTTTTTATAATTTATTAGTTCTCAAAAACGACTTTTGGATTCAATGACTTTTATATATTGTATATTTATAATATATAGTTAAGATAAAAATTTGAATCATTTTGAAGTATTTGAGCTAATTTGCACTTGTAAAATTAACAACAAACATGGAAGCATTAATTATGCATTAAAATATTTACTAGTCAAACGTTTTCAGTTCTTTTCATTGACCTTCATCAGAAAATATATACATTATATAATTTAATAAGTACAAAGCTGCCCATATTCTAAAACTGATTTTGTTCTTTCTTGTTAAATTATAAAATGGATATATTTTCTGATGAAGGTCAATGAAAAGGATTGAAAATGTTCAATTAGTAAATATTTTATTGCATAATTAATGGTTCCATGTTTGTTGTTTTAATAGTGCAGTTACAGAAAGAGCTTGTAAAATTAAATATAAATAAATCAACATGTATATTATTTTTTATGATTATATATATATATATAGTCAATTCCACTTAATTGGGACACATTGGGACTAATCCATTTTGGCCCAATTAAGCAGCTGCCCCAATTAAACGAACTAATAATAAATTCTAAAATAAAATATGTAATACGTAGGTAAATAAATAAGTAGTTAAAAAATAATAATTAGGTACTTATTTTAATGCTTTATTAAACTAAAATACAGAAAACATTTGTAATATAAATTTGTCAGACTCACAACAATAGATAACTGATTCGCATCATGCTAATGTTGCCAAATACAGTATTAGTAGCGACATACACAAGGGTTAACTGTTTGATTCATTTCTGATCAAACAATTTTTTCATTCTCCCTTTTTAGTTAGAACATGTTCTAACTAAAAAGAGAGAAAGGAAATGGTTCATCCAAAAGTCACCTTACGGTCTTCCTTTGAGCGCAGTTTCCTTTAATTGGAGATGGGCTACTTTGGCAGGAGCATCAGTAGAATCCTCCAGCTCTGGATGCTGGTCTGAACAATCAGATGACTGCTGTCCTAACTTAGACATAGTTATGCACACAATACCTTCCAAGGAACTCTAGCTGTCTTCTAACTCAGTCGAGAGACCTCGAAAAATTGTCTGGGGAGTTTTGTCCTTTCACTTTTAAGGAGATCGTCCAGTCTAATCCAGAGCAGGATCAGTAGCTTGAATTCAGGATCGCCTCAGACGGGATCCCCATGTGATATATCCCACTATGCTGACCCCCTTCGGAAAAATCAAACTGCCCAAGCAAAAGACAAAATTGCTTTGTCTCTGCCAACTGTTAGGCCTATATGACATTAGTGTACATAGTGTCTAAATATTTTCGGAAGGTCCCTAAAATATATCAAAAATGCTAAATTCCATTTCCGCTACTGTCTCAATTAAGCGATTAAATTATGTATTAATTTATTAGTTTGGTTTCTGTTCTTTGAGATTTGGCACAATAAAGCGGCTGCCCCGATTAATCAATGGCCCAATTAAATGGAATCGACTGTACATTCTTTTATGGAATATACTGCTTAAAAATAGAAAAAACAATCAAATATAGTTCAGAAATGATGAATTGATAAAGAACTTATTTCAGTTTCTAATGTTTTATTGCTTTTGTTTATAAAATTTAATGATTATGAATTATTTCAAATACTTTAACAATCTTATTTTTATCTACCCTAAAACCTTGGGTATAGGCTAAAGTCTGTATAAGGTTCCAAACTTATTTGTAAAAGTTGTGTGTTGTCAAAAGTACTTCAAAAGTGATGCTGTTCCTACCTTGTTGGTTTTTATTCTGGAGTTGTACCTAAAACTGTGACTGTGCATTGCTGCTCATTTATGAATGTCTTATCCATAAGAAAGTCAACAACATTCCTGTAAAGTTTAGCTTCTGTAGCTTATACATAAGGTAGCCTATATCCAAGGTTTTGGGATATTAATACTTAAATTAATGGTTAGATTAGAACTAGAATGTTGTGCGACTTTGTTGTATCATGATAGAATTGAGGCAAAGCCAGAAAGAAAGAAGCAATCTCCACACTTGTTAGGTACAGAAGAGGCTATCTTTGTAATACTGGCCATGAAACAGAGAATCCTTGCACTGGTTGGGTAGGGAGAGACGATCCAAGAACAAAACAATAGCTATTGATTACTATGTTCTTGCGTTTTGTTCATTTTTCGTGTTTTTTTTCATTAGACACACAAAATGCTGTTTTTATTTTTGACCACTAGGCCTAAATTCCATTAGGTGCACCCAGTCACATCAGAGAGCATTGACATTGTCACTTTAATACCTCTTTATATCAAACACAAAGTTGTGGACTCCTAATTTTTACACTTAAATGAACCCTCATTATATTTTTAAATTCCTCATTGCAATTAATGGAAAATGGCAAAATTTTATTAAAATTGGCTCCGTAAATTTTGAGAACAAACTCTAATCTATAAACCCATAGAAGACATTCTAGTGATTGTGAAACATCGCATGGCAAAGTCACACAATTTGTGTGATATCGCTTTGTTTGTGCATGCTTGTGAAATGACTTTATCTCAAAAACAAAGTCACTGACCCTCATTTATTATTACAGTTTTGAATTCATCATCACAATGAATGGAAAATGATAAAGTTTAATCAAAATTGATAAAACAGATTTTGAGAACAAACACAATTCTGTAAGCCACATAGAAGAGGCTTTGCTAATGCTCCACCTCAATAATGATAACTAATGGATTAATATAATATCTATATCTTTAATAAAAATGATAAATGTATTAATATATTTATACATAACAAGCAGCTCTGTGAATTTTGTCTATTGATATGCAAAATTGCTTTTTTATTTATAACTTCTTGATGTTAAGTGCCACATACATCTAATCAATACATTTATACTTTTGTTAAATATTCCAGATCAAGAGATGACACTGTACGATGCATTGTTACTAATTTGACAGATGAAAGCTGTAGTGAGTTAGCTAGTGAACTCATGAAAGGAGCACCTTTGATGCTTGAAGATAGTTATCATAGTGATGATGAAAAAGAAGATTGGGAAAATTGGCAACCAGATCCTGTTGATGCAGATCCTGGTAATTATATAAATTTTTATAATCTGGTGTGTCTGGCAATCAAACCAGCAATTTTCTCTACATATAAAATCCTTGTGAGTTAGGTGTGAATTAATCTCATAATCTGCTGTTGCAAGATTTCTATGAAATTAATTGCAACAAGGAATATTTTAGATGGAAGACAGCATTTAAATTACAAGGGTAAAGGACAAGAACAGAAGACAGAAATTTCTGGGTAAATATTAAGGCAAGAAAGATATGGATAAGGGCAATAACATAATCCTGGTGAAGATCGAGAAAATTAATCCTACTGGATTTTATCTCCTGGATACTCCTTTATAAGAGGTCTGTGGATGATATATTGATTGTATGTTGAAGTAAACTCAACAGGCGGGGTTATCTGAAGGTTGAATGGCAATAGCTTTGGACTCACCCTAAAACTAGGCAAGGCACATGGCAGCATATTTTTTAGACTTGTATGTTTCCCTAAATGACACATTAGTATGAGTGTTTAGAGAAAAGCAGAATATTGGCCTTTCTTTATACTGGCATGTTAAGAAGATCCATACTCTTTCAAATCTTTGCTTTTAGGGCTCTTATTAGAAGGGCTTATACATTCTATAGCAGTATTTAGGATACACAGAGGGAGTTTACATTGAATGGGTACCCAAGAAGTTAGAAAGTTGATAAAGGGCTAGGTCTATAATGAACAAAATGACACAGAAGTTAAAGATAATAACAGATGTAACAAAGTAGAAAGATATTACAGGAAGCTTAGAAAGATATATGAAGAAATAATGAAGAAGTTACTGGCTAAAGTGCACATTGCAGGAACCCATACTGTTTTCCCCTTGCTTAAGAACTGCAAGAACAGGAGAGATATTGAACACACATCTGGGATATACAACATCCCAGTGATAGATAAGAGATTTGGACAAGAATTAGAACATACTGGTCTCACAAATGTAAATGAACAAACACAGGATACTATAGACAAAAAGAAAGCAAAAAAAATTTTTGCCATCCGACAAAATTCTACAATTAAAAAAATTTTTGCAATAATTTGTCACCAGAGGGAAATTATGGAAAATCTACATTTAACAGCACAATTTTTCAGTGGATATAAAGGTCTGAAATTCCCGAATGGAAAAGGATGAAGAAACCTAAAGACGTCATAAGATTCACCAGTTTCAATTCTTAATTTTATATTTTTAATTGGATAATTTCTGTGTTTTTTAAGGCATGGTTTAACTGGAAGGTCGAGTAGCCTATAAAGGAAGGTCTTGTCGTCTAAAGTTTTATTCTAGAACACACTATAAGAATAAATGATGGTTACCAAAAGATTTTTTGGATCGACTGTGTCTTTTATTAACTTACAAAAACATTTTTGCCATCTGACAAAATTCTACAATTAAAAAAAGAAAGCAGTTGCCACTTTGGTGTCATTTGCAAGTGAGTTAGATATAGAAGTTAAATTTTAAAATACAAAAATGTAAAATGTGCAAGGACGTAGTCCACATAAGAAAACTTGAAAAGTTAGAAATTTTTAAATCCATAGTAAGGGGAAGTGTATTAATTATAAAGATGCAGAAACTGCCTCAACAGTATAGAGAATCCTTTATAATCCCCAATAAGTGTGTGTGAATAATATTACTTTCCTTTTGTTATTAGCTTGGTATTTATGACTATAATATTATGTATTCATTTATGTTTAAATATTAATTACTTTAATAATATAGTTACTTACTTTATCTTCTAAATATAAATGCTACACATTAATTCTTATTGTGTATATGTATTGGTAATGTTACCTTTTGTTGATACCAAGTGTAAGTTTGAATATTTAGTCAAACATTTTGGAATATTTTATACTTCAGTTTAAAATTTGAAATATAAAATGTTCCAAAGAGCATTTCCATTGATAAAATTTGATTCACTGAATGCCTGAGAAGTTCGATTTTGAAACATTTGGCTTCCAAATTTTGTTGTCACTATATGTATACTCTGAGGAAAATCTCTCATAGTAGGTCGAAAATATCAGTTTTGTATTGAATAAAGTGTTTGCTGGACAAGAAGGTGTTAAGTTTGTACTGTAACTCAAGGTTCCAATTTGTCTTCTATTCTGAGCTATTTTATAAAGTTTTTCTATCATTGTTGAAATAATTAAATTTTTTTATTATTATAAAAATTGTTGTTAAATACTATTTTATGAATTGGATGTTTTCACTTTATTTAACTTTTTTTATTAAACAGGTTTTGATTAATTAATGCCATCAAATTGCCTTTGTCCAATTACTTTAATCATTTCCAAAAGTATTTTATTTAGTTTGTATGCATTAATTATAATTCATATTTATAAAGTTAGAAAGCTTTACCTTCTTAGGATTTTATCTGTGTATCATTTTAATTAAAATAATTGTTTCTTTTATTTTTACAGAACATAATATTTTAATATTATAGCATTTAAAATATTATTAATTTATATTTTCATGCTTAAATTTCATATTTTGGTATAAAATTCTCATCAACATTTAAAAAAATCTATTTAGTTTTTAATTTTAAAATTAACAGAGTACAAACAATTTCTGATGTGAGAACATGGGCTAGTATTTTTTGTAATTTTGAGGATCTTAATCTTATTTAATTTTCAAGAGAATTATTTTATTTTAACAAATTCAACAGAGAAACTTCACAAGATTTTCCCACTGAAAACACTTTCTTCATGGGTGACACATTCCAATAAAAAATACTCATCAAAGGAAGTGTCCCAAAAAAATCAGGGATTGGACTAACTACCAGCTCCCTGCATGACCTTACCAAATTTGGTCATCAATATAGCAGGGGGAAAAACCCCAAATAAAAAAGAGAGGAGAAAAAGGATAAGAGAGTTCCCTACCCATTTTCAAAGTGTGCTCATCTCCACTGAGCTCCACCACTGAAATTCCTGATTTCTCGTCTTTTCCACTGGCCAATCAATTGAACAACAACAGTTGTGGATTTTACTCTTATGAATTTTGGGATTCTAATCTCTTCACCAAGACTCATCACAACTAAGTGAGAGACTCTTCTTTCCCTCTCCAGGACATGCAAGCTGGCCAACAATCGTTGAATATTATAAATCCAGGTATTTATGAACCCACATTACAGAACTGTAAACACTCTCTCATTTTGGCATGCATTAAGACTCTCGTCTCTATTTCGATTTTTTTTGTAAATTATTTTTTCACTTGAAAAATAAATATTTGTTATTTGCTGGTTAAATGTGTAATGGAGTGCATTATTTCTGGTGCACTGTCTCTCAACTCCCTCCTCCATCCCAAGCCTGTTCATTCCTTCATATGCAACTATTCACACAAAATTATTCAGACGATTCCTATGTGCCTAAAGTTACAGGTGGCGTCGGTCCTGACTTGAGCATTGCCTTCATAGCCATTGCAGTGCAACATAAAGGTCACTGACTTACAGATATTTGTACTTATAATGGCTGAAACTAATGCATTAAAAAATCCTTTTCAAGTCCAAACAATCAGCTACACCTGTTAATTTGGCACAGTATGACAATTACTATTAATTAAATATACTATATTTGGTGATGAACTTGTTCTATAAAATGTCTTAATTTTATTCAGGCTTATATTATTGTTATCTTAAAAGCAAAATGAAATTAACTTTATGCAGTGCTGTTCAATCAGCGATTATCACTCTAATTTTAATTTTATAAGGTTAGAGTAAATAAAAATTAACATAAAAATAAAATCAATTTCACACAAAGATTGCATTACTCTCTTATTGTGAACTTTGATTCCTGAATGTGGTTCATTACCTGCATGTGTCATAAATCGTTTTTAATAAAGTGACATAATTAATTAACTAAAATATTAGTTTGAAGTTTAATACGTCCAAACAACACTGATATATTGTATTGTGATACACATGGTAAGTGATTACAATATATATACAGTGTATATGTGATATTATATAGATTTATATATAGGAATCATACTTTATCATCATTATTTTTTATGCTTGACTTATTATAGAAGTTCCAGTCATCATAAGTTGGTGACTACTTGTAATAAAATCAAGTTTTGATGAGTTATAAGTTATCTCTCAAGGAACTGAGCTAAAAATAAATTTTAATTATGCTTCTTTTTGGTTATACATTTAAGTCAAGATTACCACAAAATGTAGAATTAAAGTTTTTATTACAAACTCTTATTATAGCTTTTAACAATGTTTTAATGTTTATCTTTTATGACTATTTTTTTAATAATAAAAATATAAAGTATCTTTTTATTCCATGCTTTTTGTTTTTTGAAGTCACAGTTGATTAATGGTTGAGTAGACATAATTTATCAAGTACTGTACATATCTGGTTAACAGCAATCAATCCAAATTGATTTTTGCATATTCACTGCCACTGGTAATAGGTGTTATGCTGATCTGTACAATATTTATTTTTAATTTTAGAATATTCATTAAAATCTGTTAAGCATTTTATGTTAGAATTGTATGTTGGAGTAGTTGCTGATGTAAAGTTTTGTTAAGGAAGTTTTTTGCTGTCATATATTACTATAAATGTATAGACTTCCTCTAAATTAGGATTCCTGGACATCCATTAGCCAATAATATACTACTAATCTGTCCACTCTGAGAGGCAATTTACCTGCTGAGACCAATTTTATGACTTTTAATTCCAAATATGTGAGGAGAGGGTGCAAGAATAGAATAAGAAAATATGCCATGGAAATTCTGAATATGCTTTATAAAAGAATATTGCAATGTTAATTATCTTTATCAGAGAGGACATAACAAATAAGTGAAACTCTGTAATGAGTTTAGACATAATGAAGTATTTCACTATTGAAAGAAATAGGAATGTTTTGAGACCAACCTAAAACAATGTACAAATTCTAAAGATATACAAATGTGAAATATAAATAGTGTTTCATTGTATTATTAAAGATAGTAGATTGTTGCTTATAGAAATTGTTACATAAATAAGTCATTTATGTAATATAATTTTCCAAATTATCAGTATTCATAAAATTCATTTATATTTTAATCAAAATAATAATAATTCAGGATAAAGTTTTATTTATTTTAAAGTGATATTTATATATCAATTGTATTATCACTATTTAAAAATATATTATAATAATGTATTAAATATGTTATATTGGATACATAATTGTATCAAGAGAGAATTATTTAACATAAACACAGTTCCTCAACTATTAATGGCTGGATTTGTCCCATAAACATCTAGTTTCTCCCAGAGACCTGGATGTTTAAAAGGTATTTATGAAAAATATTTGCTGTTACAAGAAATGCAACCTTCTGTAGCATGTCATACCAAGTCTTACTGCACTGAAAGCTATGCTTTCTACAAAAGTAACTTGAATGACATAGTTGGTAACAACATTGTTGTTATGTAACAACTATGTCATTCAAGTTAGTTTGTGCAATTTTCTTGCAGCAGCTTATGATACAGATTATTATTATAATTATTATTATAAAATGTTTTGACCAAAATATTTATTATTCAAAATTATTACTATTAAATATACTGTATATCAAATAAAACATTACTATTTGCACTACTATGCATATGTAGCTAGAACTATTTCTAAGATTATCAGCACAAAACCTTTCTCACTAATTTCTAGCCTTATTAACTGGAGTACAAACGTTAATAAGGCTAGAAATTAGTGAGAAAGGTTTTATGCTGATAATTACTATTTGCAATCATTAGGTAAAATTATAAAATTTCAAACAAAGTAATTAACTTAAAACATAGATGTAATAAAACTTGAGTGTAATTTAATAATTTATAAATATTAATTACATATTATTAATTATTCATATTCATTATTTTTTTATTATTTTCATTTTCTTCTGGAACAAACTGAAACATGCTAATATCATAAATGATAAATGTAAAATTTTTAATTTTTCTCTTAGTTCAGAAATGTTATTGCTAATTATGTTTATATTCATACATCATACAATTTTATGTAAATTCTTGTTACCCATAAAATATCTGATAACTTTTTTTGTAAAATATTGATTTGCATATTGTTTAGTTTTTACTGAAATTAGCTTTGCGTTTTTTAAAATTAGAACTGTTAAATTAAAACACTTTTATTATAAATCTTTTCAACTATTAGATTATTTTATAACAGAACAATCAGAGCAAAAGTTTAATACTCATTAAGTATTAAACTTTTGTTCTAGATCATTAAAACATTTTTATGCTTTTCTTAAATGAATTACCATAATAATAATAACATATTAATTTTAAATTATGAATAGACTCAATTGTTAATCTATTATACTATGTAGAAGATCTCTGATGTAAAAGCATCTCCATTCATGGATTGAATAAATTATTTTAAATCAATTTTATTCACAATATATTATAGAAACATATATAACCAATACTTCATTATTTAAGGTCCAGTTTTAAATGGGACACCCTGTATTGTATTAATTATAATGTTGATTACGTTGAAAAATGAAGAAAAAATTATGTTTATCCTTTCATTTTTCAAATATCTTCACTCAAAATAAATACATTTTACTTGAATAAAAAAATTTATATATATTTGAGTTAAGAAAGTAATAAAATTTTAGAAATTTGAATTATAAAAATTACCTTAAATAATGGTGTATAAAATTAGCATAGTAATTTAACAGATATGCTTTGAATATTAAAATGATAAATCAGTAAATAACTTCAAATTCTCAATATATTAGTAATTGAGCACAATCTTAGAATAATAATTTTTCTGTTTCTTTTTTTGGTGAGACTGCTATAATACATCATGTTTCTGTGCATATAAGAGCATGGTCTTATAGATGAGGCAAAATAGCACTACCTAAAAATCTTACAGTATAGAAAGAACTTTTAAAATTTTTAATAATGGTTACCACTGAGATTTATTGAATAGTTACTGTATTAGTATATTTACATTTCATTTACATTGATTCAGCAGTGCAGTACTCTTATAAGTCTAAACAAGCTGGCACATATAAGAGCAAGGTCTTAGGAGCAAAGCAGGATATTTGTTTCTTTGAAGTTATGTTTCAAAAATGCAAAATCAAGCCATTTTCACATATAAGGGCATGCTTTTATTTGTGTGGAAATACAGTTTATCAGATTTATACATATTACCATTCTTAATTATAACCACAAAGATATTAGCAGTTCTCAGTAAAACTCTAATTAGATATACCATGTACAAAAAACTTTTATTCGATTATAATTTTATTTATTAGTCAGACATTCCAAGTATAGATTATCTTGATTTGCTTATTAACATTTGAGATAAGTTATGATAATTGACATATTTTATCTTATAACCTTTACATTCTGTAAAATCACAATAATTCTAATTATATCACAATATAAAGATAAAATGATTTTTCTATGAAAATAGGTTAATGATTGTCATCAATTTTAATGAGAAATGAGAAAAAAAGAGGCATTGTTTTCAGAATGAATATGACCAACTAATGCAAACATTAACTATGGACACAATCATAAATAATACATTGAATGAATAATTCTTTTTCTACTTTTTATTAGAATAAATGGTTTTGCTTTTGAATTCAATAGTATTGATGCCCTTAATATTATTTGTATTATATTAAATACTGAAATTATTTTAAAAAATGAATCAATGTATTGATAAATTAATTACTATTGGCATATTATCAATAATATTGATTGTAATTAGTTGAGATAGCCACTGTCATCATGACAATTATCTCATCCAATTTCTAATTGAGACAATGATATTATTAGCTGTTATTTTTACACAAATTCATATATTTGCATAAATTCAATAACTCATACAATAAATGAGTAAAGAACAAATTAATTTATTTAACTTATTAAGCAAATTTATAAAATATTCAAAATAATTTTGTAAAATAGCTAAATCAAAATTATATACTATATTTTATTACTGTAAAGTTTTGCATGAATTAAAAATCATCCTGTATATACTGTACTAGCTTACATAAAGCTTCATTAACTTACTGACTGACGTTAATTTAAAAGCCATGTGCTTAATTTTAAAAATGTTTGTTGTTATTAATTTACTCAACATTATTATAAATTACATTTTATTTTACTAATAATTGATTATTTGTTATTAAATTTTTATTATTATTTACAGTTACAGTTAATTCTTTCTGATCTGAACTAATTATAAGGGTTACCCAAATGAAAAGTGGATACACATCAGAATTAGCAAACATTTAGTGCAAATCTAAAAGGAATTTTCATGTTTGTTTAGTGAAGATTCCAGCATCTCACAAGCAGATCGATGCTTCTTGTGTAGAATTCTGGTGACTGCTGGTAAAAAAATTCTTTAACCCTATCCTTTACTTCATCATCCGGCATGAATCTTTGCCCTTATAAAGCTTTCTTGAGAGGTCTGAAAATGTGAAAGTCATATGGCAGTCAAAAAAAAAAAAAGTCAACATCACTTTTCCAGCACTGGGTATTGTTATGGACTTACAAGGGGCCAGGGAGGATGAATGTTTACATTGTTTGCTCATGTTCTTTGTTTCAGGTATGTAATGGTGGTGCCATGTCTTGTCTCCTGCAATAATAATAAAGGTTGAACTCAGGGTCTTTGTTATAGTGTTGTTCTTGTCTATAGATATTGGCACTCTTATTCTCTTCAGCTACATAAAACTGAACTACTGCCCATTGTTTGATTCTGGATGCTTCCATCATAACTAACTTAACATTAATCTGCCAATTACTGGAGATAAAATCTATTTCCATCAATACTTAATGCAGCCCATGCTTTGCCTATGTTGAGCTTACCCATATTTAAGGTGGTCCACTAATCACTACTTTGCATGATGAAATATGACAAGTATCCACTTTTCAACTGGGCAATCATAATATTATACAGGAGTGCTTAGATTAGTGAGAAATTCAGCTAAGTGGGAATATATATACAGTCGACCCCCTATAACACGTGTGCTGGGCTGTGAACAGCACACATATTTGTAAAATCTAAGTGACTCATACAACATGGAATTCATATAAAACGGAATTATCAACAGTGTTATAGGGGGGTCGACTGTAAAGAAAAGGAAATTAGAAACAATTTCACAGAAATATTTTAAAACTTTTTCATGATGTATTTGGTACTTGTATAAAAAATATTCTGCAATTTCTTTTGTTTCTTTTTTAGCTGAGACATTTAGCAGAGAAACAAACGAAATTGATCCAGATTAAGCAGAGTTCAGAGTAGTATAGGTTTAGATTAGCAAGAGTGCATTATAAACTGTTATTATTTAAATAAAGAACAATCAAAAATTGCAATAAAATTGTGCAAAGTGACAGATTGTCAAAGTCAATCATATCATCTCAGTTCCTGTAAAATTTGTTTTATTTATTTTTTAAAGTAATAAAACATATGTGTATTTTTATATTTATTATAAAATTGGACATTTCATTCATTCAAACATTTTTTTGTTTTTCAAATTTACCATTGAGAGAAAATTCTTCATTTTATGCTTTGTTTTCCTAATGATAAACTTAAAAATGTTTAAGAGTAAAAACCATATCTTTTATATTTTTTTCATGTATAGTTCCTATTTTCATTTTATTATTATCTGAAAGAATACAGATACAATAGAATTGAAATTTTATTTTTTCACATACAGTTTGAAATATCTGTAAAAAATGAAATGTTCCAACTAATGGAATTTTAAAATGTTATCTTGAAAATTAAATACAAATAACTATAAAATAATCTGTTATATCTAGAATATTAGTCAAAGTTTAACCTGAAAAATTAGTGCTTAGGATTTTTTTATTCTTTCCACTCCTATAGGCACTTAGAGGGCCCTCTTTTCAGGCCCATTGTGGGTTTGGCCAGGTACATAATAGGACAGCCAAGCAGTGAGGAGTGGGATGTGACTTATCTGGGACAGACCACTCCTCAAAAAGTTTCTGGAATTATTTGCCCAGATTTAATCCTCTGTCCCCAGAGCATAGACTGATGCCATATTACCATGGCTATCTAAATAATTCTTCATAAATTTACGTAAACAATTACTAAGCATTATATTACTACACAAATATAGTAATATAATGCTTAGTAATTGTTTATGTAAATTTATGATGAATTATTAAATTCCTATCAATATAGAAACATTAAATGATTTACATTTTATGTGATTGTTTAATAGAATTGATTAATAATTTTTTTCAATTTTTCTTATAAGAATCATTTTTTTTACAGCAAAAGCTTCCAAAAGTCATAGATCATCAGATATCATCAGTATGTTGGTTAACATATACGGAAGCAAGGAATTGTTTGTCAATGAATATCGCACACTTCTTGCAGATCGCTTGTTATCATCTTTCTCTTATAACACAGAAAGAGAAATACGCTACTTAGAATTACTTAAACTACGTTTTGGAGAATCACAGTTATACTATTGTGAAGTCATGCTAAAGGATGTAGCAGACTCGAGACGTATAAATGGGCATGTGAATTCTACAGAAGCTTCATCTAATGATGGAGTAGTAAGTAGACATAGTATTTTAAATGGCTTATGACTTAATAACATGATTAACTTAAATCAATTTAATAATGAATTTTAATAAATTTTTTTTAATTTTTAAGGAATTTCCAATTAATGCAATGATACTGTCAGCTCAGTTTTGGCCTACAATTCGAGAAGAAAAATTGGAATTACCAGCTAAAGTTTGGAAAGCTTTACAGAGATATACAACTGCATTTGAGATGTTAAAAGGAAATAGAACATTAACATGGAAACCTCATTTAGGTTTAGTATATTTAGAAATTGAACTGAAGGATCGTGTTTTAAAATTATCAGTTTCTCCTGTACATGCTACAATTATATGGCATTATCAAGAAAAACGTAAGTTAAATTATGTCAGATTAGAATAAAATATTTTTATTTCATTTTAGTTGCTTAATTTTGTGTAACTTTTATACAAATACTTAACAGTAAGGTGGACAGTAGATGAGCTGAGTTCTGTAATGCATGTTCCTGTTTCTGCTCTTCGTCGAAAAATTACTTTCTGGCAAAGCCATGGAGTGCTGAGAGAAGAAGAAAATGATACTTTTGTTCTTGTAGAAGAGCAGCAAGGACGTTGTCAAGAAGTAGTAGTCATGGAAGAGGATGAAACTGAATCAGTCACTGCTTCATCACAAGATCAAAAAGAAGAAGAACTTCAGGTAGAAATTGTTTATATTTTTTAATTATTCCTTTGTTAAGACTTTTATCAAATTATTAAAACATTTAATTGATTTTTAACCCAATGTTTAGAATAGAATTTATGGCTGTGGCATTAAAATCCAATTTAAATGTTAATTTCATTTCATTTCAGAATTTCTACCTTCAAAGATTTTTATTGAAAATTTATTTATTTTTTTTTTCATTTTGAAAGATATTCTATATTATAATATATTAAAATAGTAATTTAAATTTATAAAAATTTTTTAGATTAATTATGTGAAGCTTCATAATTATACAAATCATTTACTACACATAATGATTAATTCTATTGTTGAACAAATTGAAACATATCATTAAATATATACTTTGATTCAAATGTGCAGGAATAAAGACTAAAAATAAATTCAATTCCATTGAGTTTACACATTAAATGTTTATATTTTTACAGTAAATTCTTGATGAATAACTCTTATTTATAAAATATAGTTTGATTGAAAATTTTAAAGATTAGAAATTGAATGTCATAATATCTCACAAATTATATTTAATTAATTTTAATAGTTTGATAAAAAATATCTTATATAATAAAAATAATTTATGATAAAAATTACATACATAAATATAAATATTAGGAATTTTAAACTGGTATATAGTAGAACCCTAATTATCTGAACTGATTCTGATGTGTACCAAGGCAAACCCATAAGTGAATACACTACTTTTCTTATACTGTAATTAATAAAAGAAAGTTTAAAATGATAATATGCATTACAAAATGATTGGTTTCTGTTACCTTTCATCATCATACTTTAATTTGAGATAAATCATTCATGTTAAAATGTAACTACAATAATACATATTTTTATTCTTAAAACTTTTGTATGTTATTAGCTACATAATACATAAGAATAGTATTTTTACATCATTTATGATTAAATTAAATAAAGTATAAAGAGGCTTTGAAATGCTACCATATAAATATTTTATATTTATAATTTTTAATCCAAAATGATTGTGACCATCCACAATCATTTTGTCCACATTAACTCAGATAATTGGAGTTCTACTGTAGATTGATGTTTAAGTTAAAATTTTGGATAGTCCACAAACTATACATTATATAAAGTTTAGTAACAGATAAATAACTATATATAGTGCAGGCTGTCCATACAAAATTAATTAAAGTTTTTGATGTGTTATCTCATTTAAAATCATTTAACCTCATTTACATTATTAACTGTCTATTGCACTAAAGAAAAGAGTACTGTCAGAGTAAAATATTTTGCTAGAGACAAAATATTAAAATTAAATGTATTTAGTTTATTAATTTTGTATATAGGATTTTAAAATTTTACTCTTCTAGCAGATAGCAATATTTATGACTCTCTATTAACTTTTTATATTTTGATTTTCTTTTATAATTAAAATATACCATAATTTTATATCATAATGTAACTTTCATATTGACAGCAGGATGGCCAAAGGGATGAATCTACTCCAGCAGATCTGGGATCAAATCCAAGCGATGAAAAACCCAGAAATGTTTTGTGGTTTGTCCCAGATATGTTGAGGCTTGTTCTTCACCACCTCCATTGTGGACCTGGCCAAATCCTTGAGGGGTATTATTAAAAGACTTTCTTGGCTCCCACTGGGCAGAAAGAGAGAAAAACAAAAAATATTAAAATATTCTTATTTTAATAGTATGAATCTTATAATATAAAATCAAATTCAACAGAAAATATGTATTGTGTAAAAATGAAAGCTTTAATAACAGTTAATATTTTATATAATTATGTTATCAAATATACTTTTATATGCATTTATTACACAAAAAATATAGTAATCTGAATTTTTACATTTTAAACTAAATAAATCAGTTCAATAATAAAATATTTAATAATTAACAATATCAAATTATTAAATTTTATTTACAAAGTTTTCTCTATTAATAAAATAGAGAAAACTTTGTAAATAAAATTGCTTGGATTTGATCCCAATATCGTTTTTGGTAGGACTTTGTCTTCAGATATTTATTTAGATATTTATTTAATTATAATTGTTGCCATTAGACGAAAATTTACAAAAATATTAATAAAATGTTAATTTTCACATTTTCAAATGATATGAAATTAATGTAAAATACACTCAAAAACTTTTTATCATTAAAAGATACTAAAATTTTAGAATTAATTTTATTAAATAGAATAATGTTAGACTATTTTATTTTATTCAAAAACAAATACTTTTTTTAATGTATAAAACAAGTATAAATATTTAATTTATATATTTACTTATTACAGATGTTTTGGTCATTCATCGTTGGTATGTTAACAAATTTAGAATCTCTCCCATTGGAACGCATCCATACCATGTTAAGGATGTTTGCTATGCCAGGTCCTAACACTAGCGAGTGTGGCATTCATGAACTACGTCAATTTTTAGATAGAAAAGTTCGGGAACAAAAATTATTATATTCTGGCGGATTGTACAGATTACCCAGGTCTAATTCTTGATTTTAAATTTTTGTGTATTGTA